>NC_071996.2:45952500-46165000 GCF_028885655.2 Pongo abelii | reverse complement strand
TCCATTCCTCAAATGAAACACATCTTCCTTGAGGATACTTTCCCTGTTCCTCTCTTAAGGTGGTTTTTTTTTTTCCCTAGCTTCACCTAGAGCAGGAGCTAGAAGATATGCTTCCTTGCCGTCTATTGCCACTTTTAGACTGTTGCTTTCCCTGCTGAAGGTCATGTTTTGAGGGTCGTGCCATCTGCTACCACCCCTGCTCCATTATCTTTCTTCTCCTCTCCCATTTCTATAACAATTTGCTGAGACTTCAAACAACCACATGGATGACCCATTCTATACCTTGGCCTCATGGTTCCTAGACTCTCTTGTTCCTAATAATTATTTTCTCACTTGGCTTCATCCATGATTCATCCAAGACCTTTTCATCACTCACACCTGCGTCACCTCCAGAGTCTTAATGTAATCATCCTGTTGCCTGCCACCTCTTGTGTTTTAGCCCATTTAACGTATTACATTTATGGAAGCTTTTTTGGTCAGAAACACAAATTCACTGGCTAAAATAAATCATCCTTTTCCTTGATCTGCACCCAGTTTGATAATGTCAGTACCCCAAAATGTGGCACTTTCACATGCTGAGCTGAAGAAGGAGTCTCAAGGTCTCTCTGAGCTTCCCTGCTCCTGTCTCTCAACCTCTGTTTCTCCCGAAGCATGGGATGAAGTTGTTCTCTGGAGTTCCATTATCTGCCTAAAGTACCAACCTGCCAAAGAAGAGAACCATTGCCTTTTGTTTCTTCCCTGAGTTTTCATTAACTAAATTCATATCACAGGAAGAAAGACTGAAGCCTATCAGTGCACCTGGACTGGCTTATGTCACAAACCGTTGCCTGTTCTGTGGTCCCAACAGATGTTGTCCCAGGCCATTGTACATTCTTCAAGCCGATTGAATCCCCTCTAAAAATCATTTACTACCCCCCTGAAATCATCCACAGTTCCCCATCTCCCTTTCTCCTGTGAAGATGTATATAACCGTTTATATCCCACTACGTGGTGGATGGAGTCATCACTCTGATATTCCCTCATGTGCACAGATAAATTTGTATGCTTTTCTTCTAGGAATCTGTCTTTTGTCAGTAGATTTGAAGCAAACCTTCAGTGGGCAAAGAAGAAGTTTTTCCTTGGCCCCTGCAATAATCCATTACGTGTGAAGATCTATCATTGTACTCATCTCAACAAAATTGCTCTTGTCTTTCTCCACCATAATGTTATGGCAAAATTAACACTGATGTAACTCAAATGTCCATCATCTCTTCTCCCCATTCATTTTTTCATTTGTTCATGGATTTTTCATGGAATACATTTTTCATGGAATGCCCACTCTGCTCAGAGCTAGATAGAACAGTGGACAAAGGAAACAAAGTTCTTTGCCTTCATAAAACTTATAGTCAACATTGCTAAATTTTCTTAGAGACTTCTCTTTTTACCTTCTTAAAAACATTTTTTCTTTATTTCTTCTCACCTAGAACATTCCACATGCTTCCCCCACTATTCTTTTTTTTTTATTTGAGACGGAGTCTCGCTCTGTCCCCCAGGCTGGACTGCAGTGACGCGATCTCGGCTCACTGTAAGCTCCACCTCCTGGGTTCCCACCATTCTCCTGCCTCAGCCTCCCAAGTAGCTGGGACTACAGGTGCCCGCTACCCCGCCCAGCTAATTTTTTGTATTTTCAGTAGAGACAGGGTTTCACCGTTTTAGCCAGGATGGTCTCAATCTCCTGACCTCGTGATCTGCCCTCCTCGGCCTCCCAAAGTGCTGGGATTACAGGCGTGAGCCATTGTGCCCAGCTGCTTCCCACACTATTCTTAGCTAGTCACCCAGCCATAGAAAAAAAAACTAATCAGAGATGTACATTTTTATGTTCCCACCTCCTAACATGCCCAACTGTACATGTACCCATCTGTCTTCCATTTACCAGAAAGAAATGCGTTTTTTTGTACCCATTTCTTCTCTTGTGCTGCCTTCTTGAGGACTTTGTTCCCCTAAATCATCAGTTTTCTTCTCTGATCTGGATCCCACTGGCATATAAGAATGCCAAAACAAGTATCTTTCACATTAAAACAAAACAAAACACACCAAAACAACAAACCTCTACTGACCCCACAGTCCTTTCCTGTGCTTCAAAGCAAAATTTCCCTAAAAATTTATTAAACTCTGTCTGTCAACGTTATCACCTCTTTTTCACTCTTCATGGTCTCCACGCTGGATCCATCTTCTCCACTCCATTAAAAGTCTTGTCATGAGGCACACATTTCCTTAGTTGCCTTGACACCACATTACCCTGGATTTCTCCATGGTTTCCCCCTACCTTTTTAATTACTCTTTCCCAGTCATTTTTTGGTGGTTACTTCTCCCATATTCCTCCTCTAAATCTTGGAGTGACCTGAGACCAGTCCTAGACCATCTTATCTCCATCTACCTTCTCTCCCTAGCTGACCTTATCTAGCTCATGGCTTTAAATAATACCTACATGTTTATATTTATATCTCTGGCTGTAACTTCTCCCATGAAGCCCAAAATACTTATTGTCTACTCAAGGCATCCTTTTGGATATGTGGTAGACATCTAGTCGTTGCAAACTTAATGTGTTTAAGAAAGAAGTCTTGATTTATCCCTTGACTAAACTATCTTTGCTCTCCACACTTTACCATTTCAATAAATGGCACTGATATCCAGCATCTTAGATGGAAAGCTGGGGAAAGCTCCCTGATTCCTTCCCCTCCCCTTCACTCTCTAAGATCGATTCATCCATGTGTCTTTTTGATCATTTTTCCAAAAGGTATTTCCATCGCCACTGCTTTCATCTTGTCCACATCATTGTCTGTTGCTTGGTCTCCCTGCTTCCATTCTACAACTGTTGTAATCCTTCTCTACCCAGAAGCTACGATGATCAGTTAGATCATGTAGCTCCCCTGACTACAATGATTTTAGGCTGCCAGTATCACTTAGAATGAAACCTGAACACCTTGTAATTCCCCACAGGGCTCCCTCTGCTCTGTCTGGTGTCATCACATAATACTCCCTGCCTCACTATTTTCCCACTGTGTTTCTCTCTCTTCTGTGTCATAACTGCATGAGCGAGCTTGTCTATGCCCTTTGGTTGCCTTTCCCTGGAATGTTGATTTCTGGTCTCATCATGTGCTGCCTCCTTTCTTATTTGTTCCTACAATTTCCGGTGAAATGTAAGCACCTCTCAGAAAGGCCTTCTGAAGTGGACCCTGCCCTACCTAAAGTGGATGTCTCACCACAACTCCTCATCCTCATAGTATAATTGTCTTCATTCTCTGAGAGAAGTTATCATAAGCTGAGACTATCTTGTTTATTTGATTATGTGTTGTTTGCTGCTTCCAGTAGAATATAAACTACTTGAAGGCAGGGACCTGGTCGGATTCAATCAATTCTGTATCCCCATAACTTAAAACAGTACCTTTCCTAAGCAAGGCTCACAGTAAATATAGGGTGAATGAATGAATGAATTATAATCATTAATGCCACGAAGAAACTCATAGATAAAAGGAAAGATGCCTAAAGAAGGCAGGAGACAGAATCAATTCTGGAATGGTAAACGTATGTCACAAGGAGCCTGGAGAAAAGTGTTGGCTTAAATTTTTCCTTTTAAAGTAGTATTACCTTGGTTAAAAAAAATTAATTACTACATAGCATTTAAAACCAGTGAACCACATCTATATACCAGACTGCCCCAGATGTTAAAAACAACATGAAAGTAAAAAAGTAAGTTTTGAAATGATACACAGAGTATCCATGTATAAAAATGCAAAACTACATAATACATATATTGTTTATACACGTAACTTATGTGGTAAAAGTCTAAAGCATTGATTTTTCTCCAGAAGAATCCATGCCGTATTCATTATTGTGGTTACTTCTGAGGTGGGAAGGGAATGAACTTCAGGCAGGGAACAAAAGACACTTCAATTTTATCTGCAAAGTTTCCTTTCTGTTTTTCAAAAAGTCTGAAGCATGTTTGATGAAGTGCTATCATTCTGCAGTTGGGTGGGGGGTGGGTTGATATGTGTTTATGATATTTTTATTTATAATTACTGTACTTTAGCATTGAAAAAAAGTTAAGGGCTGTTATATACCTGTGGCCTGAGGGGAACTTTAGGAACTGATTCATAAAATATAATGTCCTTATATTTAAATCAAGGGTTAACTAATTCAATTTGGCATCTATCTGTGTGATTCTTGGGTGGGCTCCCTTTTGGCTGGCGTCTGTGTTTTTGGGTCAGACTGAAGTGGTGTGGAATGTGGAAATAGGAGGGAAAACATCTGTGCGCTAACTCAAATATCACCACTGTTCCTCCAGGGTCGTTGTTTGTGTGATTGTTTTGTTTTGTTTTCTGACATAAGAGTAGCAAAAGCAACAAATGTCATTTGTTCAGGACATTTTACATGTTTGGGACTCTCTGTACATTATTGCATTCACTACTCACAACAACGGCGTTAGGTGGGTATTATTATCCCCGTTTTATAGGTGAGAAGGCTGAGACTTTGAGGTAACTTATACCAGGCCACACAGCTAGTAGACGCAACAGAAGCAGGAGTCAAAGCTAAGTTTATTTGACCCTAAAGCTGGTGGGTTTCTATTATACTACTTTGCCTATTGCACTCTGACCCTAAAGTGCCTCTTTAACTTCTAGAATGTTCATTTCAGGCTTTGCTTTGGATTTAAAGCTGCCTCCCTTTCACCCACACTTTTCGTCAATGATCTATATCTTTCATGAAAGATGATTTAAACTGAGCTGAGTTTCAAGTCTAAGAGACTGATAGTCATATGACTTAGTGTCCAGCATTCCTATCACAAACCGGAATTTTATGGGTAAAAAAGACATATATGCACACACATACACACACAAAGTATATACATATATGTACTAACCACTTCTCAACAAAACATATATATGTGTGTCTTAAAAGAGTTTGACAGAAGATACCACGTGAAAGTGAAGCAAAAATAAGTAATAAGAACTGTACTTCTAAAATTTTGAATTTGAGCTAACCAATGCTGTGCTGTGTGAAGTACTCAAGATTTATTATCTCAAGATTCACTTCTTTTTTTTTTTCTTTTTTCTTTCTTCTTTTCTTTGAGGCAGAGTCTTGATCTGTCACCCAGGCTGGAGTGCAGTGGCATGATCTTGGCTCACTGCAACCTCCACCTCCACCTCCTGGGTTCAAGCGATTCTTCTGCCTCAGCCTCCCGAGTAGCTGGGATTACAGGCACATGCCACCACACCCGGCTAAGTTTTGTATTTTTTGTAGATACTGGGTTTCACCATGTTGGCCAGGCTGGTCTCGAGCTCCTGACCTCAGGTGATCTGCCTGCCTTGTCTTCCCAAAGTGCTGGAATTACAGGTGTGAGCCACCACACCCAGCCTCAGGATTCATTTCATTTTTATGTTCCTCAAAGAAGCTAGAGCAGTGTCTTTGGCATGAATTTGTCAAATGGGTGATGTGCATTTAGACATCCATCCCCTACACGGGGCCCTGCTTCTCACCTGAGTTTTTGCATGTTGTTCTGGTGTGCCAGAGCCTGCACCGTCTAGGACTCATCCCGGGTGCCACTCCTAGGAGCTCCCACCACACCAACAGCCCATGAGAGATGAATCTGCCTTGTTGCCTGCTGGACAGAAAGGTCCATCTGGGCTACTGTGTTCATGAATGTAAAATGGCTGATAAACTGTTCATATAAGTAAGACATTTTCCTTTTAAAATGTCCCTTTCACTGTCTTAGTCCATTTTCTGTTGCTAATAACAGAATACTTGAAACTGGGTAATTGATAAAGGAAAGCAATGTATGGAGTCTGAGAAGTCCATATCTGGTAAGAGCCTGCTTGCTGGTGAGGACTCTCTGAAGAGTGGCAGGGTATCACATGGTGAGGGGGCTGAGTGTGCTAACATGCTAACTCAAGCCTTTCTTCTCCTGATAAAACCACCACTACCCCTCCCATGATAACCCACTAATCTATGTATCCATTAATACATAAATAGATTGATCCATTTATGAGGGCAGAGCCCTTGTGATTCAATCACCTCTTAAAGGCCCTCCCTCTTAGCATTGCCACATTGGGGACCAAGTTTCAACATGTGTTTTGAGAGAAGACACTCAAACCATAGCATTCACTTACCCCCCACAAGTGACTGTGAATTTCAGGAATTATGGCATAAAAATAGAAAAAATATTTTTGGGGGAATGATCCTTCTATGTGTCTCAAAGAAGATATATTGCTGCCTTTTTGTCTTTGTGTGTTATAATTCTAGTATTCATACCAGGTAGTATACTAACAGGGTACAAATAAAAGAGTGAAACTTCTTTTTCTGGAATTACATAGATAGTTTTTCTCTTTCAGGGCTGACTGGGGACTAGAGATTTCTGTAATGAAGGCAAATGGAGAATATCATTTAGAATTAAATAAGAGTGGATGAAAAAGGATTTATAAAAAAGTTTTAGCCATGATATTGAAAATATGAGAGGAAATTTTAAAAAAATCAAGACATAAAAGTCCTGAGCTTGAGTCCTTGGAAAAAAAAAAATTTACATTAACATGTATAGACACATGTTTTCTCTAATTTGTTGCTGTGAAATCATTTTGTTGAATTCATCGGAATGTCAACCTGTGGGCTTTAAAACATACTTATATTGGCCAGGATAACAGCGATAATAGCAACTGTAACGCCACAAGCTTCTTTGCAGCCTTCCTCTGGATTCTGAAGAATTTAAACGCTAACAAAAAATCAATTTCTTGGATATAGAGGGCAGTTATATTAGTCACTTTGTGCTCACCTGGGAGAGTGGATTTATTTGTAGAAGTTTTAAATAACTCATCTAAGGGGAAAGAAGAGATTAGATCATATAAAGGAAAATTTCTGAGATCAAATAGGTCCCCTTTGTGACCCTTTTGTTTTGATTCCTTCATAGATATACTTGAGAATCACCTTGTGGTGGGGATGGCAGGAATAGTCCCAGGCCCAAGATTTACTTAGAAAGGTAAATAAAGCTGCTTTTTATTGTCAAGTTGAAGTGCGCTACAGCCTGATAACCGCAGGCCATAATAACATTTTTTATTGGTCTCAATTGCTTCTTGGGCTCTATGTCCATTTTGAGAGCAGTGGTCAGTTATTGTACCCTTCCCCCATCTTGCTCATGAAAATGAATTTGTCTTTTAAATTTCTTCAAGGCTCTGTAAGATGATTGGATGGTGACATGGTTTGGCTCTGTCCCCACCCACATCTCATGTCGATTTGTAATCTTCAATGTTGGAGGGAGGGGCCTGGTGGAGGTGATGGGATCATGGGGGCAGGTTTCCCCGTGCTGTTCTCATCATAGTGAGTGAGTTCTCATGAGATCTGATGGTTTAAAAGTGTGTGGTGCTTCCCCCTTAGCTCGCTGTCTCCTGGTCTGCCATGGTAAGATGTAATTGCTTCCCCTTCATCTTCCACCATGATTGTAAGTTTCCTGTGACCTTCCAGCCATGCTTCCTGTACAGCCTGTGGAACTGTGAGTCAATTAAACCTCTTTTCTTTATAAATAACCCAGTCTCAGGTATGTCTTTATTGTTGTGTGACAATGGACTTATATAGATGGTTAGGTGAGATAACTCATGAAAAGTCACTTCTATCCGATCTAGTTTTATTTTACCTGCAGTATAATTTCTGAGTATATAACAGAGTGCCTTTTCAGGTACCTTTTAAACAAACTTACAGGTGAAATGAGATAATGGCTCAAATGTGCTTTAAAACATTCAAACAAACAAAAAAAAAAGTGGTAGACAGATGAGATAAGATTAGAAAAATGTTAGTACTTGTTAAAGCCGGGCAACGAATATCTAGAGCTTTGTTACATTATCCGATCTACTTTTCAGTATGTGTACAATTTTCCTTTTGCAATTCTTAGCTGAGATTCTATAAAAAAATTCTCCTAATCAACTATTTGCTTATCCTGAAATACTATTCATATAAGAGAGTCAGAATAAATGCTTGGTTTGTTTCCTTTCTATATCAATTTTCAGAGTCTTTCTTTGTATTTGTTTTTTGTTTGTTTGTTTGTTTGTTTTGAGATGGAGTTTTGCTCTTGTTACCCAGGCTGGGGTGCAATGGCATGACCTCGGCTCACTACAACCTCCGCCTCCCAGGTTCAACCGATTCTCCTGCCTCAGCCTCCCAAGTAGCTGTGATTACAGGCATGCACCACCAGGCCTGGCTAATTTTGTATTTTTAGTAGAGACGGGGTTTCTCCATGTTGGTCAGGCTGGTCTCGAACTCCCAACCTCAGGTGATCTGCCCGCCTCGGCCTCCCAAAGTGCTGGGATTACAGGTGTGAGCCACAGCACTCAGCCTTTTTTACTTCTTTGTTTTCTTAGCACTCTTTTTTGGTGAGCAGTGAATTTGTATTTCCTTTCTTTTGTTAGTATTGTTAACTGGATTTAGGAAACACTTTTGATATCTTTCAATCTACTGTAGTTATTACACATTGGGCTGCTCAGTTTATGGCATCTTATGCCAGTGGAAGTCTCTTCAGGTTGGTTTTGGCACCTTTTGACCCGGTTCTATTACTCTTTGGCGGCTCCCTTGTCTTTTGGCCCAATGAGCTGCTCCAGAGGCACTTTGTACATTTCCTATCTAAGAACAAGAATCTGTTATTTCTCCAAGAGCTCGGGCGTTTAATCCATGCCACAGAGGTGTCTACCTGTTCAAACTACATGTAGGGCACATTGTGAAGTAAGGTTACACTGTGATAATATTGGTTAACAGAAATTTAATGGAAAGGTTTCTTTGGAAGAGCTGCTGCCAGACATTTGTTCTCATAACTGGGGATGTGGCCCAGTCCTTGCACAGATACTACTTAATATTACAACCGGGCTGTACCAGCCAGCTAGCTAGCTCTTTTTACTTGCTCAAGATTTATTTTGGCTTCCAAACACCTGTCCTGCTGGATTCTGTATGTACTAGGTTCAGTGAACTTGAATTTTACCAGTGTCCAACTTTGCCTGTAGAATAACTAGCTTCTAAGTTATTTTTGGTTCATGCTTGTCCACTTAGTGTCTAAAAGAGTCAAATGCAAACATCAACATCGTCGCCAGTTAACTTGTCTTAATAACTTTTTCGGCATGACAGTGATTGCTAAAACTATAGTTACCAATTAGTGCACACTTCCCCCCAGGCTCCACATATAAAATCTCATCATCTCACTTAATCCTCACCACAATCTTATGAAGTGAATGTTACTGTTGTCATTTTACAGTTGAGCACACTGAGGCTTGGAGAGGTCAGGCTGCTTCTTTAAGGAGCTAGGAGTCACACAGAAAGCTCTGAATCCAAAGCTGGCATCTTCAACAATGGTTTGATACTTTCTCCATTGCTCAGAAATGTTAGAGATACAAGGAAATATAAGACATGGTTTTTCTTCTCAAGGATTTATAATCCTAATTGAGAAAGATAGGATGTCCATAGGAAAAAAATATGTTTTCCAACATGGAGAAGCCTATGAAAAGACACATATAGCCGTTTGCCTTTCAATTCACTTACCTGGTATTGCCAGATTAATTTTACAATAACGTTTTTGCTGTCATTACCCCCCTGCTTAAAACTTCAAAGGTCCCCCACTGCCTACAGGATAAAGTCCAACTCTATTGCTTGGCATTTTAGGGCTTCCCAAAGTTGGCCCTTACCTATCTTTTCGTATGTGAAATTCCACTGTGAAGCTGGCTCATGAACTGAGCTTCTACACCAAATGACGCGTCTGGTGCTCTATGCTTTTGTGTTCCAGAAATTTTGTCACATTAAGGGCACCCTTGTTTTCCTTTTTTTGTTTTTTTGAGATGGATTTTCGCTCTTGTTGCCCAGGCTGGAGTGCAATGGCATCATCTTGCCTCACTGCAACCTCTGCCTCCCAGGTTCAAGTGATTCTCCTGTCTCAGCCTCCTGAGTAGCTGGGATTACAGGCACCTGCCACCATGCCCGGCTAACTTTGTGTTTTTAATAGAGACAGGGTTTCACCATGTTGGCCAAGCTGGTCTTGAACTCCTGACCTCAGGTGATCCGCCAGCCTCGGCCTCCCAAAGCGCTGGGATTACAGTTGTGAGCCACTGCACCCGGCCAACCTTGTTTTCTTCAGTTCCCCCTTTTAAAAGATGATCCATAAAAGATGCAAAGCCAATTGTCCCTCTGACTTCTCTGGTGGAACACTCAAACTGGTCTTATAAATACATCTTGTCAATTTCACCTCTGGGCCTTTGCTTGTGTCACACCTCTGCCTCGATGACTTCCTTTTTTCCTTGAGTCAAGATTCTCTTGCTATCATGGAGCCTCTCCTGGTTTATCCAGGCCCTTGTTTAACATGATCTCATTTGAAATTCTTCAGAACTTTTTGTCTGTATCAATTACCATATATAGCCTTAAATTACCACTTATATATTTTTAAAAGTGTACTTGGGCTTTTTCTAATTATAAAAGTAACAAATGCCAAAAGTAAAAACTTGAAGATGTGCCAGGAGCAATGGGAGAAAATTAATTACTGACAATCTCACAACCAGAGGATCACCACTGCTAATATTTTGTTGTGTGTGTACATACATATTACAGCATATAAACAATAGCATATTGTACCTATGATTTTGTAACCTGCTCCTTTCTATTAGCAAATTTCTCCTGTCAATAGTATTTAAACACAACTGATTTTAAATGTCTCCATAATATTTCATCATATAAATTGTTCCTTTGTGTAATTATTTGATTTTATATTACTATATATTTATATTATTTTTCTATTATAATAATGTTAAAGTAAATATATTTGGGGTAATACTCTAACACTGCTTATCTTTTTGATACAGAGGAGCTAAGAATATTTGTCAAAAGGTAGACATACCTGGCTCAAAGTCACTTCCTAGCTCTATTCCCTTCGGCAATGTTGTAACTTTTCTAAGCTTACATTTTCTCATCTTTGAAATATTCATTACCTTACTGCCTAATCATAGAATTGTTTGTTGCAAGATAACTACCATGTGGTAAGTTGGTAGTAAGTGTGGGATATTATGACTTTTATTTTTGCTTCATCTCTCTTCTTCTATGACTATATAATAAATCCCTTAAGGAAAAGGCTTTGTTTCATGGGGTCTGTGCTTATTGTCCTCATGTCTGTCCCACTGTATTGTGCATAAGTGGTGGCTAACAACTGTTTGTTGATAATGACAAGGATGCCCAGATATGCGCCGAAAACTTGCTGTGTAAGAAGTTACCCTTAGCAGCACTCCCATGCAAATTTGAAACTTTTCTGGAGACCCGAAGACTTTAAACTTTTCTCATCCAAATGCTCATTTTTTGTTGCTAATCTTAGTTTTCTAATGTTCCAATTTTCCTCTGTATTCTTTACCTTCTGGTTGTTACCATCTGTGTTGATTGGCCCTCCTAGTTATAGATTGTGTTTACATACAAGGGGCTGGGAAGATCTATGCTCCCCTGATGCGATGGTATTTCTGGGGCACTAATGCATGGTGCTGTGAAACACGTCTTTGGCTGAGCTAGCCAGTTCAAAAGCCAGCTTCACAGCAGAATTTCACACATGCAAATGAACCATTGTGATCTTAGTCATGAAAATTCATGGAATAGTGGCTAGTTCAGTGTGGATGACCTGTCAGTTTGGCAGCCAATCAGTTGGTTAAACATCCAAATTACTGGCCAGTTACTCAGTCTAATGCTAGTCTTCCTGCTTGTTACTGGGTTCTATGTAATCCTATTAAAAGCAATGACATTCTCTTTGATTTGTGGCAGCTAATGGTGTAGAAGTACCACGCGGGCACAGGACATGTGTCTGGCACAGTTTTCACTTGGGCATTGTAAAAATGGACCACTTGTGTTACTGTTGGATTTATTCTTAAAACTCTAAATATCCTCTGTTGAATAATAGGCAAAGTATCTTAATTTCGTGGGTGCCCCCTATTTATTATTTTTATCAATTATAAATGGGAGTAGCTCTAAGGATTGAATCTTTTTTTTTTGATATGTACTAATTGATTTTGTTGGATCTATAGTTAGCTCCTTGGACTTGCTTATACTGTCAGGCAGTTGGACAGAAAGCCGTGGAGACTCCTCAGGGCCTGTTAGAACTTGGGATTTGATTGACAGTGACCCATCTACAGTTCAATTTAGACAAAAGATAGCAGTATTGATGGGCTGGGAAATGGATCTAGAACAGTAATTCCTAGTCACAGACCTCTTTGAGAATATGATGAAAACTCCAGACTTGGACTCCAGAAAAATGTGCCAAAAATCTAGCATGAAGGTTCTGAGATTTCCTGCATCTGTTGAAGTCCAGGAGTCCAGGGACCCGCAAAACCTGTGTTAAAATTCCTGCACTGAATGTCAGGGTAGGGAGTGGGAATAAAGAGAGACAGAGAAACAGAGAAGGAGGCACCAAGATAGAAAAAGATAAAAGAGCCACGGAAGAGAGTTAGACTCGGAAGTAGAGAGAGACTGAGAGGCTTAAAGTAGACGTAAATCTGCAGTTCTCTTAGCCGAACATAATCTCGCAATGCTATGCATAATTAGGTTCTAATAGACACTTCCTTATGTCCAGAATCTTGAGTTATTCTGTCAAATAAAAATCTCCCATATGAAAGACATGACGTATCTTTCACCTGAGGATTTTTGACAGTGTTGAGAAAACATACAGGAATAAGCATTTCATTTTAAAGGCAAACATGAAGATTTTTAAAAGAACAGTCTAAGTTAAAGGGTCAGTTGGCTTGGAAAGGCAAAAGCTTTTCTGTTTACTGAAGGCCATTGATAGAAAAATTGTAAAAATAATACTGATTGGGAAGCATCAGTCATACTTCTTTTCAAAGAGTTTTTAATATATAGTATTGTATTTTGTTTTCACAACAACCCTTTTTGTTAGGTAGGGCAAAAACTGCCATATGTGTTTTGAACATGAAGAAATTGAGATGTGTATGGAGACTTGTCTGGAATGATGAATACTCCAGGAAAAAGTGAATTCTGGAAACCAGATTTCCCAGCTCTGATTCTCAGGTGAATCCATATATCCCTGTTAGATATTAACACCCACATAGCCAGTGCATATTACAAATATAGTGTCTTCTTGTTTCTTAAAATGAAATAAAATTGATGAATTGAAACATATGAATTAAAAATAGTGTTCTTGAAATGGGACAAAATAACAGGATCGCAGAACTTTAGAATATAGGAGACCCTAGACATGAATAATCTCACCTACTTGTTAAGGTCCTTGTTAAGGACAAGGACCTGACCCAGAGGGCTTGAGATTTGAACAAGAACCTGGTGAGTGGAGACATATGGAAGAGACACTAACAGTACGCTGAAATAAGGACTTGCGGACTTGCTCTCAACTCTGCTTTTTTTCCCACCCCCACCCAGGGGAGAAGCAGGATTTAAAAGCATCTATTCTATGTTTTATATAATTTAGATGGAATGATTTGATAATAATTTTGAAAAATCAGGTGTGAATCAAATCCATTTCTCTTTTCAGACTATACCTGGGAACTTTAAAATTCCAAACAGTGTTTTCTCAGAAGTTGTCTCTATAGGATAATGTAAAATTGTTTACATTCTGTTGGCCTGGGAAATTTTATGTGGCTAAGAAAATATAGTAGAATAATTTCTCTGCTTCTCAGACTATAGTAGAGATTCCTAGGTTAGGATAGGTAATTCATGTTTCAAGGATGAATACGGTCATATCTATCCATACATGCCCATATTCAATTATTTATGATCGTGAGATATATATATATATATATATATACACACACACATACATACACACACACACATATATATATATATAGATATATAATTGTGAGCATTTATAAAAGCATTAGGTCTGCAGGATATTTAAACACTCTTCATTTGTAACTTGCATTTTAGGGGGAATTATTTAGCTATGCAAGATATCACCATATTCAGTTTTTTTAAAATATAATAAACATGTCTAGTCAAAGAAGGCATTAATGAAGCAATTCCCCAAATAAAACAGCCCATGATATCTGAGTTGCAGCAGAGAGAGAGTGTGGTCTTTGTAGTTTAATCAAGATCACAAGACTTGTTTTGAGCGTCTGTCATCTTTAATTTTACGGCACTTCATTTCAGAGTAGTACTGCCAGGGTCACATGCAATTAAAACACAGGCAAGATTTGTCTTGTGAAATCTTAACATAAAAAGTAATGTGTTACTCCATTTTAACTTTTCTACTGAACTCCGTGAACTCACTAATTACTTTTCCCCCCCTTGTCACCTTTTTGATATGACATGTATTTTATAGAGGAGATAGAAATTTGGGTTTTTTTAATATCATGCATATGATTGAGGATAACAAAATTAAACCAGAGAAAAAAGGAATGCGTTTTTCAGAAATACATTTTTTAGTAATATCTGAGTACTCCAGCTTCAATTACAAAGAAGCTCATAGATCAAATTCTAGGAAATAACTGTTAATCTGCTTAACTAGGGCAGGTAGAAGTGTAATAACGGACCAGAGATTTTACAGAGGCCAGGATCGTGAACCGGAGTTTATTCTCTGGGGTGCGGGCAAAAGCGCTTTTATGTGATTGGCTGAGAAAAGCATTAAAAGCCAGCGCCTACGTGGAGATTTGGAGCACAAGGAGGGTTGTTGCATCATAGTGATCAGTAAATTGCATAGACCCTTATTAACCTTATTGATAAGGAGCTTAGGGAAGACCCAGGCAGGGAGCAATATATTCTTCTTTTTGTTCTCCTGTCTGTCTCCGTTTGCAATCCCAGCTGCCTTTGTATGGAGAGCTTTTACGCAGCACCTGAAAATTCAATGTGAGTAGCTGCGCCTTTAAGTTAGGGCCAGGGAATGGAGCGGGAGCCAGCCCATGCACAGGGGGTTCAGGGCCTATTTAACTGGTGCTGGGGACACCTGGAAAATGTTTGAAAATTTTGTGCTTAAAGAATCTTTTATATTACTCCTCTTTCAATGCAGCTGGGGTCTGTAGGGATCAGGGGATTATTTTTGATACCTGTCGAAAAGAGTTATGTCTACACTGATTTTCCATCCCTCACTACTAATTAACCTTATTGTATACAGGAAACAGTGTATTTAATACCTGCATTCTTTCTGTAATGCCAAGTGAAATGAAATCCAGTGTGAAATCTAGTTAGCGTTTGCCTTTTTGAAGTCATTTTTAAGTTTCCAGTTTTAGTGATTGTGACCTCAGAACTGATAGCTAGAAAAATAGTGAGCTCAAACCAATTTTGGTTTCAATTGTATTCCTCACTCCTTCCAACTTAAAAGCTGCCTTTCACCTGGTCTGGTGAGATGAATGGAGGAATGGAACATCCCGAGCTGGACCACGTTTCTCTGGAGTCTTCCATGTTGGCCTCTGCCTGTGGTTGTGAGGTTTCCCTTTAAGTCCCATAGGCCGGCCCCTACTCCATTAACCTGGTTTCTCTCCTTGGCAGTTGAACACCTGTGTCCTCTTCTTTTCAATCTGGGAGGCTGAAATTTGACAGACACATCATGGCAAAGTTGTGCAGCAGCGATGCGAGTAGATGCTGAAAAAAGGGAGGAATCTGAGAGCAGGATAATATGCTCAAGAAAATCCCATTGGTGGAATGTTTGTGAGAGAAAAAAAAGGTAGGGTCTAGCAAGAAAGAGCAGAAATTAAACTGTGTAAAATGTCACCAAATGATGTGGAAAAATCCACATGTCTTCAAGTATGCTGCACAATATGGACTTAGAACACATTTTGCGAGTGATGTGAGAATGGTTAGCACAATGGTTACATTCCTGCTCTTAAAATTCCAGTGTGTGTGTGCATGTGTGTGTGTGTGTGTGCATGTGTGTCAAGTAAACTTGTTAGCGAAAATGGTGCCAGAGGAAAGTGAGGATTTTCAGGCCACTGCTTGGTATTTTCCAGATTCCTTGGCTTTTGAGATTTTCATATGTTGGTCAGAATGCCTATGCCCTATAGCATTTGTCTGACATGTAAACCACACACTGATAAGTGCAGGGAAGGGTAGTGGAAGATACTGCTGGGTGTCACAGATGCCTAAGACCCCCTCCTCCTCCCAGCTGACTTGAAGCAGGACATCAAAATTTGCTGTCAGACTTGCATGGGTTAGACTGGTGAATCTTACCATCTCTCCACTGCTTCTGTGATTTAGTAAGCATTTCTTAGGGACTTGTACTTCAAGAGAGGTAGCTGAAGGAATGTCTGTTTGATGGCCCTTGTTTAGGTGGGACTAAGAGTCAACACAAATACCACTGATTTGGCTGCACATGAGATGCTACATTTAACTTGATAGGAAACCTGATGGTGGATCATATTTGTATTTAATGTTGCTAGTGTTCTGGGTGTTCGTCTTGGTTCACTGATCCATCAAGTGTGCACAGAGCCCCAAGCATGGGCATGGTGTTGCCACTCTCACTCACTGCTTTTTTAGTGCTCTCCTTATTGAATGAGCAGTGTTGTATAGAATCCTGCTGATGGCTTAAGAGTTTTGTGGACCCTGCATGCTTTGCTTCAAGCATAAAATAGCAAAAATCAGTTGTTTAAGTCTATAAGGAGTGTGTGTGTGTGTGTGTGCGTGTGTATCCTTCTTCAGGTCTGTTACCAAGACAGCTAGACATTTTCATTTGGACAACACTACTACAGAAAATTGTCATCTTTTTGTACAAAATGTTCACTGTATTCTCATCATTTAAATGATTCAAGATCACTCTCTGGCAGCATGAGACATGGCATGTCTTGATGCCTGCCTCTTTTTCAATTATATTTAAGAGGAAGGCTGCTGGGACCCACTTTTTTCATCTTTCACAGGACCCCTAAAGGGCCAGATTTAAATTCAATACAATATTAGATAGTAAGATATGATAGATGATAACAGGACACTGACAAATATGATCCAACACAGCGTAATACAACATAACATGGGGTCAAAGCTACCCCAACAGGTACCTGTAAAGATGGGTAAAGAGGCTTCTGTTCTGTCCTCTCCATAATGCGGTAAAAAATTCGTACAATGTCTGCAAAACATGTAGGCAAACAAAATGCTACACAAATATTAAAATTATAGAAATAACATGCATGAGATTAACCATCTACTCATAAGAACAGAGGTACTGTGTATTTCTTCAAAAAAATTGTGTAATAACCCCCTTTTTCTTTTATGAAAATTCATACGAAAGTAAAACTTTCATCAGGTGTTTTAACAGAATGACCAGGCACCCACACAAGTAGAAATATCTGGGGATGTTTATGCACTTACATTTTTTCAGCGTCTTTTCCTAATTAAGTGATCATATGGTACAGTGGTTAAGGCAGGTGCCTCTGCGCCATATTACTTAGATTCAAATATTGATCTGGCATATACTACTTACATGAACTTGGTAATTTCAGTATTTTTTTACTCTCAATTTCCTCAAGTATAAATCAGGGATAATAGTGTCTTCCTCCGTAGAGTTATCAAGATTAAATAAAACAATATATATCAATTGAAGTTCATGGCATATAACAAGTGCTCTATAAATGTTAGCTAATCAAAATTAATCTTCCCAGGACTTCTTGATGGTCCTCTGGGTGGCCAGAGGAGCAATATTGGCTCAAGAAAAAGGAGGGAGAGGTCAGATCAAGGTGTGATAGAAGTGACCCTACGATCATCTGGGGATGATGCTGGTAGCATGCACACTCATTGACTTGGGCATGACTTGGCCAAAATGGTTACCGTCAAATGCCAAATCACTGCCAGAATCTAGAATGAACCTCCATCGCAACCCAGCGAGTAAGTCAGAAACAGGCCTGGTATGGGAGTTCTGCATAACAAGAGATGGTCTTTGCACTTAGCAGTCATAATGAAGAGATGGCAGGTAAAGCCCTGCAGAAGTTTAGTAGCATGATGCACCGTAATATCAATTTCTCTATCTGCCGCTGCTCTCTGAATTTAGACTTGGATTAACAGTCCTATAGCAATAATCTTCTGTCTGGCAATGGTGCCTATAATTTCTTCCTGCTTCAAGTTCCACTCCATAATGTTGCCATGAGAATCTTTACAGCTTTGATAAAGTTACTTCCCCGCTAAAAAAAGACCTTCAGGGTCTCAAAATTGACTAGAGACTTAGGATAACACATCTTAGTATGGCATTCAGGATTTTTTTTTGAGTCTGGTCCCAACCTTCCTTCTCATTGTTTTCAGAACATAAAGTTATTATTAGTTAATAAACTGGAAATCCATCATCCACATCTTTTAGGGATAACTTGGAATTTCATGGTGTATTACCTGTTTTAATTTCCTTCATATGATTCCATTACATAGCCCTGAAAGGCAAAATAAGACAAGTAGAAAACAGAGACCCAGCTAGAGTAAATAATTTGCTCAGGGTCGACACAGCAAGTTCTCCTAAGTGCAAAGTGTACACGTTTTCTGCTCTTTCCCATTGCTCTGGCTCCTCATCCCCACAATCTGCTCCATGTGCGACCACTTTCTGGGGAGCAAACTTTGTGACACTGAGGTCCTTGGGCTGAGTCCACAGAGCTGTGTTTTATTTGGTGCCCTTAAAAATCAGATTTCACATAAGATCCTGAATTTCTGGCTTTTCATGGAAGAGCTGAAGGTCTGGCAACATTGTGCCCACATTCCCACATAAGCAACACTGGCTCCAGCTGAGTAGAAGCCGACCCTTTTGGCCAGGCGTTAAGCCTGACTTTTCCACAGCTGCTGCCTCATACGCCTGCTGCCTGCTCCTGTTGACTCGTTTCTATCACTGCCCGGCCCCACTAGGCATCTGAATTTGCAACCCTTGTTTTAAAGAAAGAGAAAAAAGGAGCCATCTATGATCTAAAGATAAGATCAAATAGTGTTGAAAATATAAAATGTGATTATTATATTTCCAGAAAGTCCTCATTTTTTGGTATTAAGATGTAAGTTTCCCGGGAGAGAGTTGATGTTGTTTTGGTTTTATTTCTCATTTTTGACAATAGAGCAATTTGACCCAGAACCCTTAGCAACAGTCCTTTTTGGATGAAAATCTTTGCAGGGCCTTTTAATTAGGAATTGACAGGGTGATTAACTTATAATTCACAAAAATAAATGTGGAAGAGAGAAGTACAGGTCAATTTCTAGCTGTGTTAAACTGTAAGGACAGCACTATTGGCAAGTGATTGCTTCCTTTTAACAGCTTTTAAAATTTTTCTTAATTGGATCCTTTGTTTTCTAATTGGATAGGGAGAACCATCATATGGCTTTCAATTACTAGTTGTGGCATGGTGATCCTGTCATATGGCACATGCTAAGAAAGTCAGACTGTCAACATATAAGATGAAATGTATACTATCTCCAAGCAGCTTTGTGTGTCAATAAGAGGGGAAACCTCCGATATCCTGGGTAGGTAAATGCGTGCTGAAATGGGACATAATAACTAGCTTGATTTTCTAGGGACTTGTGTTTCCATTCTACAGACCAAGTTATAATTTCTTAAAATGTTTCATCATCATAATTAGAACTGACCCTAAGAATATAAGATTATAATTTTATTCCACACACAAACACATACATGAGAAAATGCTGGTCTCCTCAAACTAGTTTTTCTCCTGCCCATTGGTGAATTTAGAGATTCTCTAAGAAACAAAGTTTCTCTATAGCTTTCTGGCTTTACAGCCTCTATGGGATCCCTTTTGCCTACAGGATAAAATCTGAATATGTTATGGCTGATATCTGATCCCAACATCTTTCTCTAGCTTCATATTCCAAAATTGCTGGGCATGCATGCACTTCACCCTTTATTCACTGAACTTCTCGCTTTTCCTTGGAGACGTCAGGTCTTTCATGACTCTATTCATGCCATTCCTGTTTCCTGGTGTGTCTTCTGCATTTTTCTTTAGTAAATCTTATTCATTGGTCAAGATTAGATAGAAAAGGTTACCTTCCCAATGAAGCCTCATCTAACTCTGTAACAGAGTCAGAGGACAGTTACTGCCTGTAACTGAGTCTTTTGGTATTTGTCAACCACTGAGCGTTGTTAATATGTCTGGAATAGCTTCTGTTCTGTTTGCCCATTCATTCACCAATACATTTTGAGCATCTTTAAGTATAGGTGCTGAATCCTGGGTCCACATGCTTACCAAGGTGGCTAAGGCACCTGATCTTGTATTGAACTGTAATTAATTGTTAGGGATAGTCTCCCTCACTGGGCTGAAACTACAGAGGGTAGAAATATTTGTCTTATTTAATATTTGTGTCACCAGTGCCTAGAATTTTGCCTGGTTCAAACTAGGAGATAAGGAAATGCTCACTGGTGTTTCATGACTTCTTGCTGGAGAATATTGACCAGTTATATGAAATCTAACCTTTTAGTCAACCTAGTATACTTATAATCTCAGCTTTTAAACATGGAAGACTTGATATGGCCAGCGTCACTGTATTTGAGATGTTACGGAATCTAATGACCTTTTGGTGTAACCCTTTTTATGCCTTTAGTGTGTTAAGTCAGATCCCGTGATGGGCACTTTGGCTCAGCACCTTGGAATGGCCTTTTCCTGGAGAGGAAACACATTCTCTGATTAAATGCCCTTAGCAGGCAGGGACAGGACACAGCTGGGGTTTGAATCAGGCTAAATCCCATCAGATTGGAAATCAAGAAGCTGGTGCTTTTGAAGATTATAAATCTGGAAAGCGGCAGAGACAAGGGGCTGTGAGTCCCTGCCCAAAGCAGGTAGTGCCACTTCTCTTTGGCTTTCAGTGCTGGTTCTCTCTGGCTGATGCTTCCAGAATAACTTTAAAGATGGACACGTGTGAAGGGATAAGATTTTAATGCTAGAACGACTAAATCTACTCTCCCCCAACCCTTCAAAAAGGGAAGTAATCAAAGTCTTGGGAAAGACCTAATTGAGAATACGGAATGGCATGGAAATGAGAACGACTTGAAATAGGATGCCAGAAACTCTTGTTTCATGTCTCCATGTTTTTCTGAAAGGCATAATTACAATTTTACATATAAGCATTGCTTAAAGCTAGCAAGTCTGCCAGCCCACTGTTACTGGTGACTTTAGATCATGGAGTTCTGCTTCATGCGACTTTTTTCTGCTTTTCGTATGTGTATACATCACACTGGATGAAACTGCACTTCCGCACTTATTGTGGCAGCTTCTCTGTTCTTGGCTACAAGCCTACTTACTGGCGCCATTGCTAAAATGAAGACATTCGAGAGGGACAAGGGAGTCCTCTGCTTCCTCAGGCAGCTCCGTGGATGTTGGAGCTGCCTGCACATCTGGCTATCTCATGAGCAGACTCTCCCTGTCTCCTGAATACCCCATCTAGACAGACAGCCTATGCCGCGGAGCTCATTATTGCCCTAAGTGTTTGCTCTGGATCTGTGCTTCACCCGTTTTATTTACATGCTTTATTTTTCATTTTATGAACAAATCGATAACTAGACTTACTCTTGATCACACTGGATTAGTTTTATTTATTCCGTTTGAATTTGATTAAAAAGCTGTCAAACGTAAGTCTACATTTTTATCAGCAGAATACTTTCATAAAACCGGTATGAGATGTGTTCAACTAGAACATACTTTTCAAAATAAAACAATGTTTGATATATTCTAGACAGTTACCCTTTTGTTTATCCATGACAACTGAAACTAACCATCAAATGGATAAAGCAATCTAAGTCTAGTCAAGTAATCCTTAGGGCATATGAAAAAAAAGGCTTTAAAAAAAGTTCTTTCTAGATGGATTTAATGTAATTCACCAATAAAGCATCCTCAGAAGCATAATAAAAATTCTACATAAAATGACATAGCCAGGGAAAAGGAAGATATACAGTTTGATGAAGATTCAAAATGGATGTTAGCATTAAAAATGAGCAGTCATGCAATTCCTGTGTAATATAAAGATCAAAATTGCAGGGCACTAATTTTGCTTCTAATTTATAAGATAGTGTGTTTATGGGACTACATTTGTATTTATAAAAAAATTCAATGGCAAATGCTTTGAACTGTCATTTTTCTTGAGAAAAATTGCCATTCAACATGTTATATTTATAAATTTCAAAGTATAGCATTGAAAATAGCTGGACTATATTTATATATACAAAAATGTTCTGGAAAGATGAAATATATCTGTTTTGGTTGTGAACCTGATCTCCTTCATTCTATTTACAAATTAATAGCTTCTGCCTTCCTACCTCTTTGTGTTCTATCCATGTCCAAGTAACAGTATGGAGTCATGCTTAAGGCAGCCTGGATCTTGGGAAAGCACATGTGTGCACATGCACCCCTACTCCCAACCACACTCACTCACATCTCCACATACACAACCACACACCCAATTCCCTGGAGCAGCATTAAGGCCATTTTTTGAATATGTGCTATTCTTTGCATATTATTTAATAGCATGAGGCATGCATGATGTGCTCCTAGAAGTGCTAGAAGGCATAGCACCAAAGGGGTTAATGTAGAACACATATAGGCAAATATTGTCAATTATTTTATTCAAATGTTTGGAACTTAAACACAAAATCATCATTAAGTTTTCACAAAATGAGGCATCTGTCGCTTGAAAGGGAAAAAATATTTCAGAAATATGTTTGCAGAAATGTAAAAATATTAGGCATCAAGACAGATGTGAACGTATTCAGTAGCTTGTCTTTTCTGTCAGTCTTCCTCTGAGCCGAAGATCTTACTGTACTCGCTCAGCATGAGCTCAGCTATCTGGTTCTGGTAGACCATGTGGATTGCCATGTTTCCTGTTTCGTTTTCAGCTCGCAGAAGGGTGGGTCCAAATACAATCCCCAAGCTTTGCGTGGACATGAGGTTCTTGGAGGCTTTGGCCACTATCCTGTGGAGAGAGAGAGAAAAAAAATAATTTCACTGGAGTTTGAAGTGAAGTTGTGGCTACTTTGGAATGATTAAAAAAGGTTTCTCATTTCAGGAAAAGTAACTGCATTATAACATTATTTAATCTTCTACCCTACATACTTTACTGTATGGAAGCAGAACCTATGAGTTTTGGGGAAAGGATACATTGTCTTCTCCAACTTTTTACCCCCATAATACCTGAGCATTGTGGGTACTCAACAAATATTTGTGAAATGAATGAGTAAATATATTAAACAACAAAAATGACTGTGAAATTAACAAGATTCAGCCTTTAAAATGCTTAGAGACAATTGAGGAAACAGGTGAGAGGCATGCAAAAAATATATATATATATAAGAACCCAAACGAAATAACCAGAACGATGTCTGCACAATTAACAGGCTGAAAAAAATCAAGTTTTCGTGATTAGCATTGAGTAAAGTACTCCTGGCAAATGCTAACTGGAATATGTTTTGTAGAGGAGATAAGCTCTGAGACAGTTTGGTATATGGTAAAATTCTAAGTGTCTCCATTCATTTGGACAGCCAATTTAGCTTAATGCCACAATAAAATGCAGAATCCTGTAGCATTTGCACAGGAAAAGAGCCCCATTGGAATCAAATATGTATTTGCTTGTGTGAGGACCCTATGGAGAGCTGGAATACCAATGAAACACTAGGATTTGGTTTTATTAATGGTAATGACTTGCCTGTTCCAACACAGGACTCCTAAAAAGAAAATAAAGCCCCATCCTAGAAACTGATAATTAAAAAAGTAATGCTATTCTGACAGCTGAAGCCTACTTGATTTTATATTAAAATTCAGAAGAGTGGGGTTTTAGTGATAAGGAAATAAGGAAAGCATATGGAAAGACAGAGTGCTAAGAAATATCAAACTCTTCATTCTACCAGACATCCAAACCCCAGGGAAATAAGAGTGTAGAAAATAAAGCAAAGCAAAGGAACACTTTTTTTACAAGACAGTGGGGTCTCTGGCTTCAGAGCTCAGTGTGGAACATTGTTGAGGTGGTTGGACTTTAGAGGCCTCTCTTTGTTTGGCCTAAGTGGGCCTACGTATCTCTGAATCACAGGTGGCAGAAAGACTGGTATTATAGTAGTCCCTGCTTATCTTTGGGGGATAGATATGCTCCAGGAACCCCATCCCGCCGCCAGTGGATGCCTGAGACCTTGGATAGTACTAAACCGGATTGCCATCTATTGGAACATGTTTCTCTTCCATCCGCAGATGTAATGCCTTTTCCATCTTAACTCGCACTCATCATGCACTGTGGCCATAACTTTTGCAGTCTGAGGTGCAACAGCAAAACTAGCACAAATTTATTTTTCCTACTTGACAATTTCACAGATGGAAGATTCATTCTTAACATAAATCATAGCAACCTCAGCATACAATTTTTATTCTTTCCTTATTAAGTTGAGACCTTCCACCTTTCCACTGAATGGAAGCACATCACGGCTTCTCTTTGGCATGTGTGAATTGCCAGCATCACCTACTCTTGCACGTTGGGGGCCATTGTGAAGTAAAATAAGGAATCCTCAAACACAAGCACTGTGATGCCACAACATTGATCTGATAACTGGGAGGGCTACTGTCTGAATAATGGCACCAGAGGAGACAGCTTGGAGACTCTGGACAAAGGGAGGAGTTACATCCCGGGTGGGAGAACTCATCATGCTACTCAGAATGCTGTGCCACTTATTAATTGCATATTTCTGGAATTTTCCATTTCATACTTTCAGACTGTGGTTGACTTTGGATAACTGAAACCATGGAAAGTGAAACCACAGATAAGGGGGACTGCTGCATTTTTTTTTTTTCCCTTCACAAACCTGAATCTCTGAAGAACAACTTTTGTGATCAAGAGGCCATGCCATCCATCTCTTGAAAGAGATTGAGCAGGGCCTAAGCCACATGTGTACTGCCTGGTACTTGCCCACCACCAAGCAAGCTCATGGCACATACTGTGGCCAGCAAAGCATATTTGACCTGACCAATATTAATAATAATCAACTACTGTTCTAAGCAATTTTGTTGTCTCATTTCATCATCATAACAATCCCATGAAGTAGCTTCTATTAAGCTTGTTCAACAAATGAGAAGACTGAGGCATAGAGTGGTGTGACAGCCAGTGTCACACGAGCTGACATTTAAGCCCAGGCAGTCTGGGTCCAGTACCTGTGGAAGCATCACTGTCAGTGTCTGTAATGACTCCTGGCCCTAGTAACTGGGCCGGCTTTTCACTCTGCCACCTTCCACCTGACTATACGAGCCATCATAAGAAGGTCTGAATTTTCGTCTTTCACTCTTAGAACTGTAATGGACAGCCTGGTGATAGTAGATTTCTTGTGGGCAAAATGACTCAAATTTAGACTGAATATTCAGGATATTCTGCTTCCCATTTTCCCTTTTCTTCTGCTTTAAACAGACAGCATTTGTACCTGTGAGCACTGTTGGCATGGCTACATTTCTGGAAGGGATCCTCATATTTTTAGAGTGTGAGTTATCTGAGACTTCAAATTTAAAGTTTCTTTTGGAATATAAGAAGCTATGCCACTTTGCTATTTCATTTGCCAAAATCCTGCTGAGTGAATTAAGCATCCTCCTGTCTGTAGAGGGCAAGTGGAATGGACCTTTGCTTCTCTTTAACATGCCCATCTACCTCAGTGTAAGATCTCTCCTGAGCCTCTCCCAGATATGCATATTATAAAAGCCATTAGTCAGATTCACAATACAGGCAATGCAGGTTTTTCCCTTTTGGTTTTGAATTAATACCTTTTTATGATGCGAACTCCTTCATTAATTTCACCACACACACACACACACACACATTTTAGAAGTAAATATGGAGATAGATAACATAAATAATCAATTGAGTACTTATTAGGTAAAAGTTGTTTTAATAACTTTACCCACTGGTAGCAAATGTCTAATAGCAGAGAACAGGGCTCAGAGGTCATCGGCCATGGAAAAGGTAGAAGCAAAAGCAAGACTGTATTGAAGGTACAAAGGTGAATGGGGCATCTTGGCCCACAGGGTAGTAGAAGAACATCAGGACTTGGAGTCCAGGAAATCTGAAAGGGCAACAGATGATGTAAAAATGGACAGGATTGAAGATACAGTTACCTATTTAATTATGGCTATAATTTTAGTTGGTGCAGAGACAGTGAGATTAAGGTATCTGGGAGCCAAAACTGAGAGACCCACAAAGGTGAGGCTAAAAATCAAGGGAGATGAAAGAGCTCATTAGTGGAGGGACAGTCTGAGGTTATGGGAGTGGAAGCTGGAAGGGGTCTATAGCTTTGGAGGAGCTTGGATGGGTGGAGGAGTAACTCAGCTCTCGAGGGGGACTCAGGCCTTGAAGGGAGAGCAAGAAAACTGAAACGGGGCTAGACTATTTACTATTTCTGCAGCATTCTTTTTATTTTCCCTGCTCGGCAAAAGACCCGGTCTTAGAAACCAGAGCGGGGCCAAATGTGGGGGAGTGAACCAAGGAAGTTTGAAAGGGGAAAGATATTATGTAAAAATAGAGGATTGAAGATACAGTTGTAGAAGGAAGAGTTGGAGGCTAGAGCTGCGTGTCTGAGTACCTCCTTGGGGAAAGCCACATGCCTGCATGTCTGAGTCTCCCTTGGGAGAAGACTTCTCTATCTTAGCCACTGGGCCACTGTGGGGGACTCCTGTAATGAATTTCTGTGAATGCATATTACCTAAATTTCCTGTGGAAAAATGTTCATTTTGTGCTTTTATGCATGTGTAAATATGAAATATTCATTCTGCCTCAAACCTGTATGCTTTATGTCCGTTTCCCTGCACGTTTTCCATTTGCTTTTAATAAAACGCATGTTTTAAATAATCTCATTTAAAAAATAAATTTTTAAAATAAATTTAAAAAATAACACACAGTTTTGTATTCCTGTTATATTTGCATTATTGCAGGTTAAATTTTTTCAGCAGCTTGAAATTTTTTTCCTGAGTTGGGAAAATCAAGTTACTTGTAGTAACTTTAAAAAAAATTAAGAGTCATTAAGAAAGAAAGTTAGATATAGTATTATATAGAACATAGGCTATCATGATTATTCACTATTTCAAAATATGTGTGTATGTATATGTAATCTATATAAATATATACATAAAATTTATATGTATATAAATATATACATATACATGTTTATATGTATACATACATATATATATGCAATTCATTTTCCAAATATCAACCAAACAGTAGTTCATGCGTTAAGAAATCACCGTCTTTAGAAGAGGTGAGGGTAAAGATCAATTTGGGGTAGAAGTCGCCAAATACTGAACTGTATAATTCATGTTGACTGATTAATATATTCTCATATTAAAGTTTAAATTATGCGAGGATAGACATTTCCAGCAAAGAAGGCCCCCAAACTGGGGATGTCGGGGAAAATGTATTAATGCTGTTATAAATGTCATGATTCAAATGGAAGCTTACGTATTCCCTACCATGCTGGACTCCTAACTAGTTAAGTGGTTGATTTAGGATCACAGAGGGAATCAACCACAATTTCAAATATAGTTAGAATACTATCCTGCAAAATTATATTATTATATATCTCTCTTTTTATATCTAATTAATATCTCTCTCTCTCTCTCTTTTTTTTTTTAACCTCACATCAATAGAAACCATTTCACTCTTACTGTGGGGACCAGCTAGGGGATTATTTCTGAAGGGTTCAACTAGTAAAACATACGTAGAAAAGAAACATAGGCTGCTGGAAGAAATAAAAGCCTTGCATGGAATAATATAATTCAATTTAGTATCTTAGATAGAAAACTCTCAAAAACAGTCAGGTGTACTTCAAGTAGCTTGAGCTTTAGTTGAGTTGTATTGTTGGAGGGGTGGATCTGATCCAGAAACCATATACATTTTTACCATGGTTTTGGCAATATCTTTCAATAAAGTGGGTTCTGTAAAACACCATTTCTCTGATATGCTTCATGAAAATGGCATTCTAAAGTAAAAGAAGTTTTGGAGAAAATTGAGTGCCTCTTTTTCTTCTTGGATATTCACAATGCACAAAAGCATAATAAAGGCTCTGAAAAGTCCTGCAGAAAAAAAAAATCCTTGCCAATCTTTAACTTGTGTCCTCCCTAAATTACTTGAATCTTTTACATAGATTCTCTTTTTTGTGTAACACTGAAGAGTGTATATGAAGAAATGCTGCTCTCGTGTGTTTTGCTAAGGACCTACCATATACAAGTCTGAAAATGTTAGGAATTTTATCCTCCTATGCCACCCTGGCTTCACAGCTCTGTAGCAGCTAACTCAGAAGTCGGATTCTGGTCAATCTGGCTAGTTCTGGTAGGGCTTAGGTTTCATTAGGCCCTTAAATTCCTTGACTGTGTTGTAAATTTTGAGCTACCATTTAACCTGTTTTTAGCAAAGAAATGAAAGAAACTCCCCTTTTATGACAAAACAAAGGCCATAAGGCAAAAGAACTAATCTGAATGAGAAAGGTAAGGAAAAGACGTGGTTGAAACACTAGCATGATAGTGGGCAAGAAGGCCCAAAAATATTTAGACCTTATGTCAATATTTGGGAATTCCTCTTGATGTATGTTGACTCATCATTAATTTACTCCCAAGAAATCATAGCAAAGATACCTGATTCTACACAACATGAAGAGCTCAAAGTTTAGTGCCTCTGAATGCTTAACTAACAGAAAAAAAGGCCCCAAACTGCAATTCTTGAGAAAGGCTATTTATTTATACTGCTTAGTTTTAAATAGCCTGACAAAAATATGATTTTATGAATTTGTTCATGAAATAGCACTTTGTAGGTATTCCTAGTAAAAGCATTTCTTATACCACTAAGTAAAATTCAAGTTTATAAACTCTTAGAATGAGTAAGAATTCATTTTTCTAGCAGGAGCTGAAAAGTGATACACAGTTTACAGCATTAAAAAAAGGAAATGTGAATGCTACCTTTTGTCAGGCCCAAATGGGAAGAACAATGATCCATCAATTTAAGTTTATGTTAGAAACAATTTATAACCCAGTCTACAGATGTTGGACCCCCGGAAAAGAAATCCTCTCAAAAAAGCCTTATGCTGGGTAAGTTTTTCCCAAAATGAGCTGAATTGCTAATTCAAAGAAATTTCTTAGTCGCATAAAATCACAGCCAAATGACTTGAACTGAAAAAAACTTTAATATACAACTAAAAATTAATGCTGAATTAAGAAGACCAAAGCCTTTAATAATAGTTCAGCTCCAAACAGATTTATGGATGTGAACTTTCTTTTAAGTTTGTGCTTTGCTGTTACTATAGTGACTTGCAAAGTGTGTTGAAAGCCACATAATTGCCTGGAGGACAACTCTCAAGTTATAAAGGTGTATTAGAAATGTTCCCCTCTCTATCTGTGGAATGCCAAGATTTTCCAACACACATAACTTTAGGATAGTTTTACGGAATAAGGAGAGTGTGGTGGTAAATGTATTCCTGCCATCAGGTCACACCTGGCTTGCAAAATATAGCTCAGCCACTGCATGTGAAATGTTAATTGTGACTTTGACCACTTAACTAAAGAGAGGCTGTTAAAAATAGAATAAATTTTCAATATGCTCAACTTATGTTTCCTATGTGCTATAACTATTTTGGGGGGGGATCCATGCTAACCATATGCTTGCCTACCCTCAATTTGCACAAACTGTACTGCTATCGACACTGGCCTTTTTATAAGATTGAAGACTTAGCAGAAATTCCACCTTCTTCTTTAAAGTTATAGTTGTATGCCAGAAACATTCTCAAGTATTGGAAAAGCAGGAGAGCATTCACAAGTGTTTTTGCATTTAACATTAGTGTGTTTCAAGGTGGTCACTCAAAGATAATCCACCCATTTTTTTATATGCCAGTTTACATATCCATTGGCTTAAACAAATTGAAAAGTCTTCAATTTTATATCTAAACATCATGTCATTCTTATTTTCCAAAATAACTATCATCCTAAATAGGAACTATTGCTATATTCTGACATTTTTTGCTTTTGAATAAAAGCAAAAAATTAGCTTTACAGTTAGGTGTATATAATTCTCAAGTACATTATAGCAAAGGAGCGTTATATGGCAGTTGAATATTGACAGCTAACATGGCCAGATTATTTGCATTTATTGAACCTTTTTGCATGAATTTCAATGCAGAAGATTGAAACATTTTCAATTATTCACTTGTTTTATATTTTTATTGATTGGGCATTATAGTGATATTCTAAAGTATCTCTAAAGCAATATTTAGAATATTTAATAAGATGTGAGAACTAAAAAAGTAAAAAAATGAATGGCCCACAGGCTTCAATTAATAATTTATTTCTAATTGGAATATGTGTTCTGTAAGGTGATAACAACCACAGATAAAATGGAATATCAGAACCAAAACCCTGACATAGTAGATAATACCAAAAAGAAAAATTGCAGTAGTTACTCTTCGTTACTATTAATACCTTCTATGTGCTAATCACTGTGCTTCAAATATATCACAAATTTTAAAGGCAGATTTTAAAATCAGCTTTAATTTCTTTTTTTGATGATAAACGCATTCTATTAGAGAAAATCTGAAAAGTTTAGAAGAGTATAATAAACACTGGTAACTCGATGTAACCATTTATTAGTTCATAAAAATCTATTGCGTACCTACTATGTGTTTGAAACCATTCTGGATATTAGGGATAGTGCAACGAGTAAAACAGACAAAATCCCTGCTCAGATGAAGCTTACAATCTAGTGGGGAAAACAGACGACAAACCATACACTAAGCAATATATAATGTGACTTCAGGCCCTGAAGTACTTCAAGAAGAGCTAAGAAAAAGAGAAGTAATGGTTCTTCCACCGACCCTAGGGAACTTTAAAAAAACCCTGATGGCCTGGAATCCATTCCCGGAGATTCTCTTTTATTTAATATTGGGCAAGGCCAGGCTGCCTTTATTTTTGAATAGCCCCCAGGTAATACTAATGAGCAGAGAGTGGTAAGAAGTGCTACATGTATTAGACGGAGCGCTCAGGGAAGCGCCCTCTAAGGAAGGGAGACTTGAGCGGAGTCCTGTCGAGGTGCACATATTAAGGGAATGAATGTTCTGGGCAGGGAATGGTAGGTACAATACCCTGGTGGTGAGGAATGCAGAGCATAGTCTGGCTGGAGGCCAGGGAGCAAAAGGAAAGAGGTAGGAAATGCTGCGGAGGGACTTAGGGGTCATGGTAAAAATCTGGGACTTATTTCTAAGGGTGATAGAAATCATTTCTTGGGGTTCGGGCAGGAGAATGACACTGTTAGCATTTAGAGATGATAGAAATGTTTGTATAATGTATCTACATACAACTTTGAGAAAATGCACTTTATATAATTCTGTATCTGGCATTTTTCACTTCTAACAGGAATAATTCCTGTGACTTATATATGTAATATATATCACTTCATCGTTACCTTATATGGAAGAGAATGAATTGTGCCCTATGCTTTCGTGGTATAAGTGAGATATATAAATGAAACCTTCCCATGTACTCTTCCTCCACACTTTGGAGTATTTTTTTAGGCAGTGGTTCCCCATTTAGGAGCAATATTGTACCCTGTCCCAAGCCCCACCCCTCCACCTATGAGAGATTCGGCAATATCTGGAGACAGTTTTGATTGTCATGAGCAGGTGGGGTGGGAAATTGCTACTGGTGTCTAATGCGTAGAGGCAAAGGATGCTGCTAAACATTTTGTAATGCACAGGCAGCTCTGATGACAAAGAATTATCTAGCCCCAAATGGCAATAATGCTGCAGATGAAGACCCCTGCCTTAGTGTAACATAATAGAAATGTAACAATGCGATCAGTGGTTCTCAAACTTTACCCTTCATGAAGTTAATTTGGAAGGTATTAAAAGGCAGGTTGCTGGGCTCCACCTCTAGATTTCTGATTCAGTAAGTCTGGGGAGAGGCTTGATAAACGGCATTCCTGTCAAGTTCCCAAGTGGTAACAGTACTGCTGGTCTGGTTGGGAACCACATCTTGAGAACCAGCGCCAGATTATCAAGTTATGGCTTTTTTCCTTATAACATGTGGGAGGGCCTATTAGTCCTGTTAGCAGTATTATAATTTGGTATTATTCTTTTTAAAAATAACTGCCATACATGAAAAATAGTCTGTCATTCTTTGAACTTAGGATTCTTTGAATTTAGGAAATGGGGAAGAAGTTAATAAAGCAAACAAGCAGCCATGTGTGTTTTCTCTCCTGTGAATATCTCCTACCCTCTTTCCTATTTAGAGTGTATACTTTTATGTTTGTTTGTTTAACCCATTTTATTTTGTACAGCAAAACTAATACATGGTCTTTTGGGGGAAAAAAAAAAAGTACTAATCAGAAGTATTGAAAAGTAAAAAGTGAAAACGTCCCCTGTTTCCTAGTCAAATTCCTTCATAACTATAATTAACAGATGGGTGTTCCTTCTGGATGTTTTTCTACTCATCTGTCCATCTACCTATCTTTATATATATATATACACACACACACAATTATATATAAATATATAATTTTTTTCCTTTTTAAAAAAGATGAAATAAAAAATACATAATGTGCTATAATTTGCTTTTCCCCCCTTAACTATATATCACGGGCATGTTTCCAAGTCAGTACATATAAAAATACCTCATTCTTTTAAAAAAGTTGTTACATTTCATAGTATGGAAATACCTTAATTTATCTAACCATTTCTCTGCTGGTAGGTTTTTAGGTTGCTTCTTCTAATTCTTTGCTATTACACACAATGCTATAATAAAATCCTTGCATATGTAGATTTCTAAGTTTCTTTATGTCTTAAGAGTAACTTTTCATTACTTTTGTGGCACATACATTCTCCCAATTCTTGTGTTTCTTAATTTTATTTACTTAAGTTCTTATGTAGTCATATCTAGTACTATTTCTTTTGGATTTTATCTTTGTTTTTATTATTATAAAATCCATCCATTTAAAGAGATCACATAACTATTATCAAAGTCTTGTTTTTAAAAATGATTTTAGTTTTTAAAAGCGTATCATCTAATTCATTGTAAATATTTTTGTTGTGTGAAATTTGATGGTACTCTAAATTTACTTTTTTTCTGGAAACCAGCTAATTTTCCCTATGACATTTGTTGAATAAACCACCACTCTCCATTGATTTGTGATACTGCCTTTTTTGTGCAGATTGCCTGCAGTCAGCCACACACCCTGGTATACGGTACTGTGCTGATTATCTCTATGTATGTATGTATGTATATATATATATTTTTTTCTTTTTGAGACAGAGTCTCACTCTGTCACTCAGGCTGGAATGCAGTCGCATTGTCTCGGCTCACTGAAACCTCCACCTCCCAAGTTGAAGCGATTCTCATGCCTCAGCCTCCCAAGTAGCTGGGATTACAGTCACACGTTACCATGCCTGGCTGATTTTTTGTATTTTTAGTAGAGACGGGGTTTCCGTATATTGGCCAGACTGGTCTCAAACTCCTGACCTAAAGTGATCCGCCCGTCTCAGCCTCCCACAGTGTCGGGATTACAGGCGTGAGCCACTGTGCCCAGCGTCTGTGTGTATTTTGATTCAGTACTCTGCTGTTTAAATCACTGTAACTTTACTGTATATTGGGATATTTCTCTTCCCATTTTTTTTTCTTTTGTTTAGAAGTAAGAGAAAATTTTCAGGTGAACTTTTTCAGATGAACAAAATGACCCTGAGAAAGACTGAAAATTTGATCCAAGCCATACAGGCAGTAAGTGGCAGAGCCTAGATTAAGATGCAGATCTTTATTACTCTGTGATATAAATGTATTTTCTGCAAGTAGCTAAGATCCAAGAATTTTGAGTTTGACATCAAGAGACTTCTTAATGGAGAGGCCTGAGACCTGAGGAAGACTTGGGAAAAAAGTGAGTCAGAGTCAACAAGAAGTCTTGGGTGACATATTTTGATTTTTTAATCACCTAATTCACGTCCAAGGATATATCTGCACAGATAAGAAGGGTGTTCAGATGGAAGAAAAACCAAATTAACATGTATTACCTTTTTTTTCCATATTCACACAGATTTAAAAACTTCTGAAAGCATTCATATCTCATTGTAAATGGAAATGCCCTATTAGCAAAATGATTATTTCAGTTATTGTTTTTTTTAGGTGTTTTTCCTCATGCTTTTAAAATGGTTTTAGCCATTTGCATTTAACTGTCTCAGCAGTAAAAGAATTCTTAATTTTTATTCCCTGAGCTCTGCTGATATACCAATAACCACTGATAATATCAACATCCTGGGAAGGCATTGCTCTGCATTTAGGGGAGAAAGGCTAGCAAATATATTATGTTGGGAGTACTTTTAGAAATAAAAAAATTATAAGACTTTCATTATTTTCTACCTGAATTTGTCCAATATAGCTATTTAAAAACTAGTATGTGCTAGTAATATTTTAGACAGAACTTTGAGTGTTGTGCATGGATCAGCATTAATTAAGCCAAGCAGACGAATGCACCTAATTATAAGTTATTAGTGGAGTATATAGTACTTAAATATTTGCCTTGTGATGTTAGATAAACGTAAAAGGAATATTTTCAGTATGCAGAGTATTCCTCAACTTCTCTTTTGTTTTTCCTTTTTATATAGGTGAAGAGAAGAGCCGCTGTACTTTTCATTGAGGGCACCTACATAAAATCTTTAGCAGTTTTCTTGAAAATTGTCTCCTTGTTTAAAAGACTGAAAAATAGTCAAAGGAGAATCAGTTGCAATTTGGGTATCATCATTCAATTGTATGCGCTTAGTTTTACTTTCTGAGGAAAAATAAGTTTTAGAGTTTTTTGTTTTTTTTTGAGATGGAATCTCACTCTGTTACCCAGGCTGGAGTGCAGTGGCAAGATCTCGGCTCGCTGCAACCTCTGCCTCCCGGGTTCAAGTAATTCTCCTGCCTTAGCCTCCCGAGTAGCTGGGATTACAGGCACCCGCTACCACACCCAGCTAATTTTTGTATTTTTAGACAGGGTTTCACCATGTTGGTCAGGCTGATCTCAAACTCCCTACCTCAGGTAATCCGCCTGGCCCTCCAAAGTGCTGGGATTACAGGTGTGAGCCACCACACCTGGCCAGTTTTAGACACTTTCTGCAGTGACTTTAAGAGGGACGCAGTAAAATTAGTGAGCACCAAGGTGAATGTGCCCAGAGAGTGGCTTCTAAACAGAAGAGCACAGGAACCGAAGGTGTTTGGTTAGCAGGGGGGAAAGAATATTTAGGGAAGTCATGATGACTCAATGCAAAAAGCCATGACATGAAACAAAGAATAAACTTTCCTCTTGTAATCCAGTTACTGGAATTGGCCCAGAGATGGATTTTACCTTTGCATGAAGAATTAGTGTTGTAAAAATAGAAAAGACTGCTTCAAAACAGTAATGCATTTACATATACTATAGAAAATTTAGAAAATGCAGATAAAGATAAAATAAGAATACCTCATAATTCTACTACTTAGATATTACCACTATTGATATTTGGTATAGATCCCCCCCCCCCCCCATATATACTGGCAAAGCACTGGGAGCACCTATTAAAGATATTAAATATTTTATACCAAAAAAAGTCTATGAGTTCCCCATCAAGAGAAGTATTCAGGCAGGATGTTTGAGATTCCTGTATCGGATGGAAGGTTGAACAATCTTTGAAGTGTGGTTTGGGTTGCCGGATTAATGATGAAAGAATGAGCATTCTGGGAGTCAAAGTATTATCTGGGGATAAGATGAGATAGTAGATAATGACTGAGGCTTCTTCTCTACCCTTCCTCGTATGTTGGGTCTTTCCCCAAGGTTCAGTCAGCAACACTGTGCCCTCAGTTCAGGGGTGATGCAGAAAAGCAGAAGTGCTTTTAATTTTTGCAAGGCAAGGTAGTTGAGTTGCAAAGGACCGTGTTTTTGAGTTTCAAAAGCCTAAGTGCCAAAGGCCTCCGAGCTGCAGCCAAAATATGGATGGCCTGATTGGTAGATTGGAAGGTAGATAAAGAGCCACGCTACTTTGCTGCCAAGCTAGAGAAAGGTTTTCTGGACTTGGGGAGGGGAAGGTCAAGGAAAGGTGAGACTTTGATGAGGTCCCACGTAAGTGGCCCAGGCCCTGGTCCTTCCTAATCCCGTTCCCTGGGAGTGCAGGCTGTTAGAAGGCTTGAGGATCCTGAGAATCAGACAGATCCGTATTCTTCTCTTTGGGGAAGACCTAGTAGTATGGCAGGATTCCAGAGCTGCCTACACCTAGTATATCAGGAGCAGTTAAGTAGAAATTGCTGCCTTGTATATCTAGGCAGGGTGGCCAAAGATAGCTCACAGAGTACTCTGTGAAGAGTGACTGAGATCCAGACCTGGAATTGGAAGTTGGGGATGATGACTGCAAATGAAAAGGGAATGAAGACCAGCCTGCAGAGGTGGGAAAAGCTAGACACTTTCTCTGCTGCTAATCTGCTTTATTATCTTTCTCCAGCAGAATACAAATGCCTTAAGCACAAGGACTTTATCTGTTTTTGCTTAGTGCTGTATCCATAGACTAAGATTAGTATTTGGCTCATGGTATTAAGTACTCAACAAGTATTTGTTGAAATGCTGTATTAATGGATATCCTTTCTGCCCCTCCACCAAATGCTTTGGCTCTACATAGCCCTCCAGAACTAAAAACATCACCAGAAAAAATCTGGAAGACAGTCTTAACTGACCAAATTCAAGTCATTTAGAAGAATAGGGCCTTGAAAGATAAATTAATTTTAATGTTGGCACAATAATTACATTTCTTGCACACCTAAATTTCACCCTGATGGTGAATTAGGACATTAGATCTGTGGAGGAGACTAGTTGGTGTAATGTATGAGAGGACAAGAAGATGAAGGCAAAAATAAAAAGTGCAACTATTTGAGAACTTAAAGGCCTGTAATTGTTCAGTGTGTCTTTCCTTCCCATATATTATCTGACAATGAGTTTCCAACATGTACCTAATTTGAACAAAACTGGTGAGAGGAATTTAGAATAGAGAGTAATTTTTATCTGTTTTATACTATGGTTGGATTGAAGCTAAAGATAATGATGCCATTTTTTTTGGCCATCTAAAATTTGACCATATAATTTTATTTTCAGTAAAATGCTCGATGCATCTGCAGAAATATAAACCTTTTCAAAATGTATATAATACTTTGCTCAAAGATAGAAAATAATTTATTTTGCATTTACACATATAAATTTATCATCTGTACTACGGTGAAGGAATGAATTGTGCCAGTTTCTGCATATGTCCCTGTAAATATGGATGCTGGGCTAACTCATGATTCTAACGTCCGGTACGTAGAAATGTGATCACCTGTTCTAAGAATTTCTACGTGAAATGCCTCCTCTTTTAGGGACCACTATCAAGCATTATATTAAGCTTTATAACAGAGGGCTCTTAGTCTGTTAAGGGGCCATTCGTACATTTGTCAATTTGATAATTATGGTGGCTGCTTTGGTTGCAGAGATGGGCCACTTAGATTTCCTTTCAAGGAAGGACTCCCTGCATAGTTGCAGGGGTAGCTGATGGCTGCCAGCTATCTTCTTCTTCAGGGTTTGCCTCAATTGCAATAAGTTTCCTTGCTCAAGGACGCTGACTGATCTGTCAACATATGTTTTATGTATGTATGTATGTATGTATGTATTTAAGAGACAAGAGCTTGCTCTGTCACCCAGGCTAGAGTGCAGTGGCACAATCATAGCTCATTGTAACCTCTAACTCCTGGGGTCAAGCGATCTTCCCACCTCGACCTGCTGAGTAGCTAGGACTACAGGTGTGCGCCACCATGCCTGGCTAATTAAAAAAAATTTTTTGTTTTGTAGAGATGGTGTCTCACTATGTTTCCCAGGCTGGTCTCAAACTCCTGGCCTCAGGTGATCTTCCTGCCTCAGCCTCCTGAAGTGCTGGGATTACAGGTGTGAGCCACTGCTCTGGCCCCTACTCAGTCAGTCAGTATAAAGGCTGGACTATTTCTGCCCACTGTGGGACAACTTTGACAGGCTCTATGTGCCCCAGAGCTTCCTGTGGGTCTGGCTGAAGCTTTCTTGGGTCTGCACTTCAGTTCAGCTTATTCCTCTGCCCAATCCTGTTGCCACCTCCTTCCTTCCACAGGGGTTAACCTTTAACAATGCCATGGATGCCAAACTCTGTTTCAGGGGCTCCTTCTGGAGAACTGAACCTATGATTATTAGTTCTATGAGTGGTCCCAGAAAGCCAGCAATAAGATGGAGATTTGGAGCTGGGTCACTCGCAGCCTGACTGGCAATGAGGAGTTCATCGATGGTGGCAGGTGGAATGCAGGCGGGTCCTGGCACAAGGTGGCAGCCCAATTGTGAAAACTCACCCTGGTGGTGAATTAGGACATTAGATCTGTGGAGGAGACTAGCTGATGTAAAGTATGAGGCATTTAGAAATAATAGTGGGAGGTTGTGGATAGTAACTCCAAGGTCAATGAAATTGAAGAGCTGTTGCTAAGCATCATTGATATTCTACAGAAAAGTTGTATGTGATTATAGGGGCCTTTACTCTGTAAATGAGGGTTGACTATAGGAGAGTCCATTACAGAACTAGGCTCACTGATTGTAATGGGGATGCTGAGACACTGGTAATAGAGGCCAGCTGGTGGGGCTTAATTACTAGAAGCCAGGTAGATGCAATTTTAATAACAAGAGGCAGGGCTGAGGGGTAGCCAAGGGGGCCTGACTCACAGAATTATGAGACGGTCTCTAGAACATAGCATCCTCTGGAACAAAACAAATGGGCAGTCAGGAAGGATGCTATTCTCTGTACATCATTGTATTTGAATGATATATCAAATCACTGTCTTCTAAGCTACTGTTGCTTTCTGGCCACGTGGAGCTTCTTGGGTCCAGGCACCAGCAGTCAAGGCAAAGAGTCAACATCTAGGCAGGTATAATTAACTGTTATCAAAGGGAGGAGGCAAGGTTGCTGTTATACCAGGGGGACAGGATGGCACCCAGATGATACACATAGGGCTTCCAAGTTTTCTGTTGCCCAGTTGTGATGGGTCATTAACAGGGCAGAAATTCTTGTCTGAGAAGACATGGTATACAGGAGCTTGGATTTGTCATGGATGAGGGTCTGGGATGTTACATTAGGGCAGCCACCATGACCAGCAGAGGCCATTGTTGAGGATGAGGGGAGTCTCGAATAGAGAGTGGAAGATGGAGACAATGAGCTGGGCTTAGGTCCAGCTGTAGCTGCAGAGCTTGTAGTTCATCCTTCTAAAACTTCCCCTTCAAAGATATCCTCTCTCCCTGAGAGTCCTGGGGGAGCTGCTTCTCAAATGAACATGAAGAACACACTCCGAGCACCACAAAGGGTGGACTGTGCTGGACCCTTGATGTGCTACCCAGGTCTTTTGAGGAAAGACTTGCTGCCCAGTTTCCAAGTGTCAAGTCTGCAGGCAGCTTCAGCTGTCAGCCCCTGCAGGGTTTGCCTCAGCTGAAGAGAGCCACCTGACCCCAGGGGACTCTTGGAGACAGCCCACGGCCAATGACTGATCACAGTGAGTGTATCAAGGCCAAGCCATCTTCATCCTCCCGGAGACAACTGTGATGGGCCCTGGATGCCCCAGAGCTTCTGTGGGTAGCCAGGCTTTGTCCGGCCCAATGTCATAGTTTGACTTCTCTTTCTACCCCATGCTGCTCCATCTTTACTTCTGTTGGTGTTAATAGGTAATTGGTGCCATGTTAAATCTAACCTGTGACAGCAACCATGAGCTCTCAGGAGTCAGAGAAGTTCCAACAGAAATAGAGCTGGTTCATGAAAGGGAAGACCTGAAATCTAATGTGGAGCCTAGATCTGAACAGCCTTGTGTTCATGCATCATTTCCCTCCCCCTTTGAATTCATGCTTAATTATCAGCAAAACTGAGATAAAATCATCACGCTATATCTGTATAGTACTTTATATTTTCCAAACTTGTTCTGATCATTCTAGGGCAGAAATTCTCTATCCAGACTGCATATTAATATCATCTGTGGAACATTCAAAACCATATTAACTTCTGGGACCCATCCACATAGAATCTGTTGCAAATGGCTTGCAGTTAGGCATGGGTACATTTTAAAAGCTCTGCATGTGATTCTCTTCTACCTGGAGGGAAAGAACCATTGCTCTTGATCTGGAAGCTCAAAATCTTAAGTGCTAGTTCTATAGGTACTGACTGTGTGATCTTAGATGGGCCCTACCAGTTCTCTGAGCCTCAGATTCTTCATTTAGAAAGTGAAGTTAATGGCAAAACTGATCTCATAGTTTGTTTTGAAGATTAAATTTAAAAATGTATGTGAAAACCCTTTGCAAGCTAGAGAAACATTTCTTTTTTCTTGAGACTGATTTATGTTCTTGCTGCCTATGCTGGAGTGCAGTGGCACTGTCCCGGCTCACTGCAACCTCTGCCTCCCTGGTTCAAGCAGTTCTCTTGCCTCAGCCTCCTGAGTGGCTGGGATTATAGGCATGTGCCATCATGTCCCACTAATTCTTTGGATTTTTAGTAGAGATGGGGTTTCACCATGTTGGCCAGGCTGGTCTCGAACTCCTGACCTCAGGTGATCTGCCCACGTCGGCCTCCCAAAGTGCTGGGATTATAGGTGTGAGCCACTACGCCCAGCCAGAAACATTAATTTTTATTATACGTGATTACATTTCTTTCTGTCAATTGTTTTATAAACAAGGAAAGGGAGATTAGAACTCACTGGTTTTCCACTCTGGCTCAGGCTTTTAATAAAGGAAAGGAATTGCACAGAGATTCTGATTTGGTAGTTCAGGGTTGAGACCCGGGACTGAGTTTCTAAAAAGCTTCACAGATGAGCCTGGTGTGCAGCCAGGGTTAGGGACTTCTTGGTTAATGATCTGTCCAAAGGTTACACAGTGCTAATAAAGTCAAAGAACCAGGGACTCAACTCTAGCCCTTTCCATGCCTCTCTAGAGTTTTATCTACTATTATCCATGCTGAGTGCTCTTTCCTGTACATACTTATTGTAACATTGTATGTTAATCATAAAATATAATAATAGAGATAAAAGGGATTTTGAATTTAAAACATATAATGTGTTATGATTATTAAATGTTAAAATAATTACTCTTATCCCATTAGCGCTAAATCATATGATTTGTGTGCTTTTAGTAAGGGGTGAAACTCGGTAGGTAACACAAGCTATTTTTAAGATTATATGAACCAAGCATAAATTAAACAATGTGACACCAAGGCTGAAATAATGTACGCAAGTACTAAATGAAACGTTTAAGGGAATTCAAAACAGAGTAATGAACTGTTACCTACTGTTCTCCTATCTTGAACATGCTGACTTAATGTGGTATCGTGAAGGAAGAGAATGGAGTAGAGAGAGAAGGATGCACAGAGAAATGAAGATCATTTTCGTGTGATCATGACCAGGCCATTCATATTTCTCATATAGCCTGGAAACAATTTCATACTTATTGGAAGATGTGACCTTTAAATGTTCCTTACTTGCAAAAAGACAAATATCCTCGGAGCCGGGTGCTAGCTGGTGGACTCATCTGTCCTGCCTGCCCTTCGATTGGAGGCCACTGCAGGGAGAATGCAGACTGGAGTGGAGCAAGTGTGGTACTTACTTTTTACATTTGCAGACTTTAGGGTAAGCTCTCTTTGACAGCGCCCTGATTTCTTTAACACAGCAAATCTTTAATCAGTGTAGATATGTTAAAATGTGATTTTTTTTTTTTTTTTTTACAGTGAATTGACCTGAGATGAGTACTTGAGTTGTAATGAGTATTTTTTTCCCCCTCTCAAAAGCTGACTTGTAGGGGGGAAAAAAAATCGGATATTGTATGATATACTTTGCCTTAGTGACACGATGTTTTGGGGGAAATCATCCAAGCTTGAAATAAAATCTTTATTGAAAGTAATTCTACATTCATGCCAGTCAGATACATTGTTGGATTAGACCAGATATCCCAGGGGAAAACTATGGTATATGCAGCAGGCTGAGTTGATTATTTGGGCCTCCTGTCAGTTTTTAACTTCCTGACAATGGCTGAAGCATTCACGGCCGCTACAACTCTGTTTTCATCTTTATTTTGAGAGAAAGTTAATACACTTTACCTTAACTATGCCAAATGTGCTGGAAAATAACCCAGTAATAAGATATACTCCGCCTACCAAGTGATATCTGTGTGTAGAGAGCATTTAGCTGTGCATTTTAAGGAAACAAATACACGCAGCAAATGACTGAAAGATATTGTGATTATTTTTTCTGCTTGAACTTTAAAATTTTCTTGGCAAAGCCTCCTGTGTGCTGTCTTAAAACCAGTATGTATACATAATCATGGGGCGAAGGATTTCATTGCAAATTCCCTTCAAATGGCAGGGCAGCTTTTTTTTTTTCCCCCCTATATTAGAGTGATTTAGTTATCAATGTTATTTGACATCAAAAACAAAGACACAGGTGGGCCAGGTGACATTTGTTTCCACTTAGAGAATCAACAACAGCTTAGGATGTCACTTTTGAAAAGGTCATAGAATTGCTTTTTGGACATAATTAACAGTGTAACCAAAGAAGAGAGAAAAAGGCATAATTTCAAATTTGGAATTATATTCTGATTCATTGTGAAGACAACATAGTGTTGTAGTTGCAGAGAAAAGAAAGACATGACCTCTAGTAGATGTTTGATAGTAACCACATTCATTTGAAAATTCACAACTTAATTTTGTAATTCTCATCTTTTTGTTCTATATTCTAAAATTAATTGCTCTTACGTCGCCTAAGAACAGAAGCAAGAAGGTGAAGTGGCCTTTGATTCAAGTTTAAGAACAGAAATGATAGTTTAGTATTGTGTTGCAAAAAATCACAACGTATTGCCTCAGACAAGGAAGTCTGAAGGTAAAAAGTATATGTGTTCTGAGAACCATATTTTCTACCTGAGAAATATGTTGGTTAAAACCTTAAAACTTAAGTTTAAAAATTTTTGTTTTTAAGTTAAAAAAGATTCTAGATGTCTTCTGATAAATGAATGGGTAAACAGCTGTGGTATATCCATACAATGGAATAGAGTTTAGCAATAAAAAGAAATGAGCTATCAAACCATAAAAGAAAAAGAAGAATCTTAAATGCATATCATCAGGTGAAAGAGGCCAATCTAAAAACGCTGTATACTATATGATTCCAAGCACCTGACATCCTGGAAAATGCAAAACTTTGGAGACAGAAAAAGAACAGGGGTTGCAGAGGTTTTGGGGAGGGAGGGAGGAATGAAAAGGTGGAACACAGGAGATTTTTAAGGTAGCAAAACTATTCTCTGACACTATAGTGGTGGTTACATGTCATTATACATTGGTCAAAATCCATAGAATGTACAGTGTAAAGAGTGAAGCCTAATGTAAACTACGGACTTGAATTAATGTCTCAATATTGGCTCATAAGTTACAACAAATATACCACACCAACACAAGATTTTAATGATAGGAGAAATTGTGTGTATGTGGTGGGTGGAGGGGAAGTATATGGGAAGTCTCTGATCATTTTTTTTTTTTTTTTTAAGTTCTGGGATACATGAATACATGTGCTGAGCGTGCAGGTTTGTTACATAGGTATACATGTGCCATGGTGGTTTGCTGCACCTATCAACCCATCATCTAGGTTTTAAGCCCCGCATGCATTAGGTATTTGTCCTAATGCTCTTCCTCCCCTTTCTCTCCACCCCCTGACAGGCCCCAGTGAGTGATTCTGATCAGTTTTTTAAACCTAAATCTGCTTTGAAAAATAAAATCTATTAACAAAAAAAAAGTTAAAAAATGATACAGCAGATAGCATCCATTCAGGGCTTAGAGGTCAATTTACCTGCTCATGTATCCTTATGGCCACACACATTTGAGTTGTTTTGCACTTACATAACTACTATTTTTATTGCCACATCTATGCCAATCATGCTACCCAAAACCATATTTAAGCATGTCTCTACCAGGAAGCCTTTTAGAATCATATTCTGATCACTTGTTTATTTGCTTTCTTGGCATTTAAACATTCAGATTGTATTATTACATTGTTGACATGTTTTATTTTTACCTCTAAGTTATTTCATGCACATATGTTTTACTCTCTCAATTAGATTGCAAACTCTTTGCATTTAGGTGATATGTTACCTTCAGCTTTACTCCTATTTCATTTGTGGTAGAAAGTTTGGGCATTGTGTAACTTCTTATTACAAATAGTTTTTGTTTTATGTTTGGCTGACAGATTAAGCTTTTTCTCACCCAAGAGGGACTGTCTGAACAGAAGTGAGGTACTCCCCAATATTTTTCTGTCTGCAGTCAGAACAATGCCGTCAACAGACATTCATGTTTGTTAGATGTTGAGGCTTTTTCTGTGTCATTTCTCCCTATGTTCTTCCTATCTTCTGTGTTTTACTTTCTTTGAAAAAAAAATTACATACGATGACTGGAGGATATAATTTGCAAATACAACAATATAATGTAACATTTAGAGGGTTTTTTTTGAAAAAGGAATTTGGTAAGTGCAAAATATCATCTGTGGATGCTCCATTTTCAAAGGTTTTATGAGAGTGTGAAATTACTTTAGGTTAAGGTATCAAAAATAGAATGTGGAAGTCATGAGGTTCGTGTTGAAAAGTCTTGGTTTCTTACGGGTAATTTCTACATAATCCAAATAATATACACAGAAGAGAATGTCTAAATAATCTACTTCACTGACATATAAAATTGTGTGGAAATTTGTGAGGCCAACTGACCCACAATACCATAGGAAGTTGGAGAAAAAAGCTGATTTGAAGAAGCTGCTTTTGCCTCATTACTGCACACCAGTTTTAATTACTGGAATGAAAGATCAACTTGAACAAGGAAACAGAAAGCCTGATTTTCTCTCCTGGCTTCGCTTCTTACTACCTGTAGTACTTTGGGCACTCACTTAGTCTTGCTCAGCCTCAGTTTCCTCATTTTGAATATCAGACAGTTGGGCAGAAGAATTTCTAATTTCCTTGCGCTGCAAATCCTATTAACAATTTTAAACACATTTTCCTTCCTGTAACTTGAAATGCTTTGCAAGGAAAGTTGACAAGCTCAGAAACACATTGCAAGCACAGCAATCAATTGCAAAATAAGTGAATCCTAAAATGTAAAAAGTTTTTAGTAATCTCTTGCATATATATGTATATTTTCAATATACATTTATATATTATAGGATGTTTATATGTATCTTTACATTTATTTATCAAAGTGATGAGTGAAATAGAAAGGCAGAAACAAGATTTTTAAGGAAACAGACATGAGTCTCCATCTCTTGGAAGCATGAGGGTGTGTCTATAGTCTGAGTTTTTGTTTTCTTACACTTATAAAAGAATGGTGGCATTGGACAAAGAGACCCGCTCTGGCAGAAGGATGGCACGCAGATTTGCTTCACCTGGCTGATGGTGGCTGCCTGCTCTGTGAGAAAGGACCCTGAAGGTGAAGCCACAGTGTAAAAGGGTGATATGATCATTCAGTTATGTCAACATGGGTTCAGGAATGGGGAATGGTGGCATGTATGCCAGGAATGTGCCATTCAGCAGAAAAGTAATTTCAAAAGGTAACCAGATACATCTACGGAAGCAACATAAAGGTATTCCTGGATGAGAAGGAATCTGCGAACTTGAGAGGCAAGCTCCTGGGGGTTTTGAGCCACGTTGCCCTTAAGTGAGTATAGAAAGAAGGGAAAATTTAAAGGAATAGAGGTATCAAAGTAGACAAACAGTGACTTTAGGAATATATTAGAAGTCATTTACAAAGATAAATATTTGAAGCAGATTTTGGAGAAATCTATGTAAATGGGATATGTCTTGGTGATCCCTTCAGGTGAGCACATATAGATCTGCTTCATTTTTAAAACAACAACTTTACAATATTCATAGTACATATTTTTAAATCCCAGTTCCCAACGGATGTACATTTTCTCCCTCCCCATATTTTGTTGACTCTATAGTCATGAAAAGATCAGGCTTTTCCATGGTTGTAGGTGGATATTGAAGACAGAATCATAGGAAAACTATAATAGTCTCTCAATGATTAAAAGGATCTACTAATGTTGGTGGTTAAGTGATAATTTTATTGCAATAGTGATTATAAAGAGAGGGGAGATGTACAAGGATGCTGAATAAAGGAGCTTCAGTAGATTCACTGTATTTTGTGTTTATACATTCGCACTCTTGTGTGGCGCCTCTTTGCAGTGCCTTATCTAGGGGGATTACTAATATGACAACACTCCTGATTTATAGAAGCTCAATTAAGTTAAACAGCTTGATTCATTTCAATTGGATAAAAAAAAATCCCTTGTTGAATCTGAATTCTTGCTCTGCAACTAACACAAACTCACACTCATTATTACTTATGGTGCTTTTCTTTATGGATGAAGTGCTTCTCAGCCAAGTAGCGGTAGTCATCCAGCTGATGACCATAAGGAAAACCAAACACTGTCAGTAGAATAACATCCTTAGCCAAGTGTTTATGTTGGATACATATACAATGCAGAACTGTTCTTAACTAATGATACAAAGTTGGCCTCCCCAAGTCTCTCCTTTTGTATTATTCCTTGCCACCCATGTGTTGAGCTAGATTTTCTCAGGACCTGAGCCCCACCCTAAAAGTAAGTTCTGCTTCTTTGCAAGCTGGATTTATTCTTTCCAGCTTCCAAGTGAACATCATACATCAAATAACTGTGAGTTAGCTATAAATACAATTGTGATGTGACTGTTAATGCAGTTTCCAAAGGTGATTAATTTATGTACACAGGGTATCTTAAGCAATGAAATGATCTGGATAATTTGATATTTTAAAATATTGTCCTTTATGGCATTTTGTTTATATTTCCTTTGTAAATCTATTGGTTCATTATATTCTTAATAAAGATTTTTTTTTTCTTCTGGAAGGCAGAGAGAACATCCAAACTTTCCTACTAAGGACTTTATTTTCTTTCTTCCCCTTACTCCAACTTTCCGTGTTTTGAATACTCTCTAACCTACAATCTGGAAGTTTCTCCTCAGTTGGCTGAAATAATGTTTTGCTGATATTCTTCTAACCAGATATCCCCTTGATATGTTTTATACCAAGCTGAAAGATCTGGCAAACTGCTGAAATGGGGAACGAGGCATTGGCACATGAGGAGCAAGGGAAGACAGACCAGGTACAACCTAGTGCTGTCCCCAAACATGGCTTTCATGGCAGAGAGGCCACAGGAGTCAGTACAGAGATTGCAAGAAACTAAGAGGCACAGGTTGATAAAGCAGCTTAACACAGGCCACAGGCAGGGAAAGAACATCTGCAGGAACCACATGGAGACTGTCCAAGTCAATAGGACACCATCAGTAGGGCCTTCCCTACTCATGACAGAAGTAGCATGCCCCTCAGTAGAGGTCTTCTACCTCTACACCTTAAGGACTGTCTGGGAAGTCCCCTTCTAAAGGAGCTAATGTGTATTCAGTCCTTGCCTTGTTCTACTGAAGTGCATTATCTTATTTTTCATGAAAACATTGTGAGACAGGTACTATTATTATTCCCATTTTAGAGACCAAAAACCTGAGGCTCAGGGAGGTTGCCCAGTGACATAGTGAAAATGCTGTGCCAAGATTTAAACCCGGCTCACCTGAGTTTAGAATCTGAATGCTTCTTATCCCGCTGCCTATCTGTCCTCCTCAGTTTGTTTGGTTTCTCTGTTTGCTATTCTTTTTCCTCAGTCACTGCTCTCTTTAGTTCCCAAGCAGATATCCCTTGTCTTTAGACCCAGAGCTGGGAGCCAGCCTGTCCCCTTTCTTCCCCTGGTCCCAGCTCACTTAACCCCAGCCTGGGTTGGAGCCCCAGGCCCCTTGCTTTCCTGGCAGGAGAATAAAGACAGCTGGCAGTGAGAAAAGTCTGTGAAGGAGAATATGAGCAGTCGTGGTTATGGCTTTGCTGTGTGAGAACTCGCTCTGTCAGGGAGCTGCATGGGCTTCCCACACTTGCTGCATGGACAGATGTTTTCAATTATTATCACTGACAAGCCTCCGGGCCAGGTTCCTTTCTGATTGGCTGTCACTGGACTGTGAGGGGAATAAAGGAAACTGAGGCTAGGACGCAAAACACCTCAGTCATCACTTTAATCATGTTTCTCCAAAGCAACTGGTTGAGTTGGACAGTTCACCTCGGATTGGAATCCTTCTGTAAACACAGACTCAATTTCCTTTTAAACCTTTCTTTCATTCTGGTTTCAATTTTTCTGCCCAAATTTCTTCTGACATAAGAGGGAGACATTTGTCATTTCTTTACCAATTCTTTCCTTTTGTTGGTTTTCCAGTGTTTTGGGTACGTACCAGAATGTAGTAGAAGTTCTGACTTAGAGACATTTAACTTGATATTATTAGACTTCTAGACTTGGCATTGCACAGTCTTCCACAAAAGTGACCTATGCCTGATCTGGAAGCACCGATATCCTATGTTTCCATCTGCAGTCACGTGGGAAATGTCTCACCCTAAGTCAGAAGCCACTTCTCATTTCAGGTTTGCACCAACCACGGAGCCATTTGACATAGCTCTGTGCATGACTAGAATTGTTGTCTACCTTCCTAGCTTGTGATCAGATCTGCCATAATTAGTGTGATTTCCTTTTTTTATTGCCTCTGGTGTGTCCTAAGGAGATCCAAAGACCAGTTGGTCCCAAGGGAAATCTGACAAATCATGGGCATGGTCAATAATAAAAAATATAGACCTGGTTCTCAGAAGTCTCCCTGATAACTGATAACTGTCTCCTCTATGTAGCTTCTTCTTTAATGGAAACAATTATATTTGGTACCAATCAGTTTCTAGCTGCTTACTGTTTTTTCTTCCCTTCCTTTTTCTATAACTTAGAAGGGAAAATAAGATCATCAGGTGGATTAAAGCTTTCTAAGTTCATTTTTATTTCTCATTCTTCATGTCATGTATCTGGTTGGAAAAAAAATGTATTCAAGATGCTCCGGCATTTCTGCATATTAGTTTTATGTCCTTTTGATGTCCTGAAATTCGGTTTGTGTGTGGTCCATCTTGCTCAAGTCTCCAGGCTGGCTTGTCTCTGCTGCCATTTTAAAACAATAGCAGCAGACATGCAAGTCTCCAAATGTATTTGGTAAAGCAGATACAATTCATAGTCTTAATTCTTGAAGGCCCAAGTCTCCATTTCAATTTCTGAAAAAATGTCTCTTTGACTTTCAAACTAAACTCTTTTATTTTAAGCTCAAAGATAAAATATTATAGGATGTTAATTCATCCTTTTCAAAAAAGGCACATGAGGGTTAAAACATATGCTTCCTTCTTCACTCAGAAAAAAAATTCATTCCAACCTTTTTGGGGGGATCACATATAGCTCTAAAACAGCTGAAGCTAAAAACATCAAAGTTGGCATGACTTCAGTTATCACTGAATCAGGAAGATCAAGCCAAGTTTTTGAAGAAAATGGTTGAGCATTTTAAAAATAAAAGAAGTCAAAATGCTTTCTCTGAGCATGCTCAGTGGGAGGTTTTAAAATATTTTCTTTAGGTCAGCTTTATTTTGCTCATTTCTTTGGAAATAGTTCAACAAAAGCCATCTAATTAGTCCTTAATAACATTGTTCACTAATGCCCTAGCCAAGGCCCAAGTGTCTGTCATCTGCCAAGGTGATGTTTTCACCGTGTTTGCCAAGGGACCACTACTGGGCAATGCGGGTGAGTTGCTTTGGTCCTTTTATATTTTTGTCATTGTTTGGTTCAGTGATTTTGGGTGGGACAAGAATGGAGGAGGGAGATGAGTGACAGGATGTGAAGTAGTTTTATAGCAATACAGTACATTGAATATAGCTGCTAAATCCTCGCCTTTTTTTTTTTTCAATTAACCACAGCTTCAATATTTCTGGAAAAAAATGGATGGGATGGTATTAGCATTTGCAAAACAAAAGGCAGTGTAAATCAATGCTCAAACACGTAAATATGGCCCTCAAACTGGAAGCTGAGTAGATCCTGTGTTTCTCATTTCCTGAGAGAATTTCATTGTCTTTTAAGGCACTAAATAGCTCTGTGCTACTGACAGTTTTGGGGCCCACATTTATTCTGCAGTAAGACAGCAAACTGCCCCTGCTGTACCTGGGACTACATCAACTGACAGACCTGGCGGATCTCGTTGACACTGCGCTTGTTATCACCACCGCTGACACTGTTTTGATGTAAATTTCTCAAACAGTATCAACAGCCTGGTGAGAATATTGCTTCTTATTGCAGAGCTCTTTTACGAGTTTTTACACTGCAATTTCAGGAATTTCTTTCCTAGAGTTCTCTGAAAATTTCCAGTAGCATTTTTCAATTGAGGAAATATTTTGCATGTGTAATGGCTCAAGGGAATTGCCTTGCTGGAGATATTACATTTCTACCTGTCACAGAAAGTCAGGAGGTAGATTCTGATGTATCTGTTGTTCCTAATATGCAGACAGACAGTGACAGCCACAAGGGTCAGGACATATACATATAGCCCAGTAGATTCTCTGCAGATTGGTTTAGATCAATCCTTGCCTAAGCTAATAAGAGATATAATTATGCTCATCTTGTAGATTCATGTATATGAGGGAAAATGCTATTTTAATAGCTGACAGCAAAATTCCTCCTAGTGGAGAAAATCATTTTTTTTTTCTGTTTTGCTTAGCAAAACATTTTGATGGACCATTTTGGTTGTAGAAACATAATCTCTCAAACACAGCCAGAAAAAAAGAGAACCAAATTCTCTGCATAAAACACAAAAATGGACTTATGAGAGCTGTGTGCAAAAAGAGAGATTATGGAAGTAGAGTGTTGGGGCAGAATGACATGGTGGGAAGTTGGAGACCAAATGGAAATGACAATCTATGAAAATTCCTTAGTTGGGGGTGTGGGGAGAATGATCAAGGTGCATTTTAGTAACAGGGGCACCTATTATTTTAGTTTACATAGTTTACATTTTAAATTATCAGCTAGGCTGGGTGTGATGTGATCTCTCTATCCCCTGTCCAATCTTCAGTAAAAGTCAGCTGAATGCTATGGCCTAGAGCGAGCATCGGAAAACCATGAAAATGAATTGTCAAGATAAGGGAACATTGGCCAATAGGAAGGCATGAGTGAGTTGTGGGTTCAAGGGTAGCAGGAAATCAGACCAGAAATATCTAAAGAAAATATCAACCCTTTCTGATAACCTGAAAGATACTGGGGTTCTAATTTTACAAGAGTTGGAGCTTTGAACAAATTTTAAGAGGAATGATGATGCAAAATTCCCAAGGACTCTGGGCGCTATTTCTTGCCTGCTTCAGCTGTATTCAAGTTTCTTATAAGAGCCTGTGGACCTTGCCAGCTCACAGGATTGTGATTCCAGGATGCAGCTGGACTGAGCTGTATGTGGCCAGTTTTCCCAAATGGCCTTTCTGCTTGTGATATTGATTCTTGGTTTTACTTTTCATTTCCCATGAGGACCACAATCTAGCTTTGAACCCCAGCAGGATTGCTAGGGAGCTTGATTGCCTCGTGTCATTTTTGCCACCTTCTTCTCCTAAGGCTGCTGTCTTTTTCTGCTCTCCCAAGTATACTTCACCTGCCATCACTGTTTGCCCCTAAGCACAGGTCACAGAGCTTCCAAGATCAAGTGTTCATGCCGATGGGCTCTCTTAGCCTCATCACTGGGTCAATCTTCTCTGCTTAAAAACCAGCAGCTGGTTCTATTGTCCATAAGGTAAAATCTCAGCTCCGTAATAGGACACATTATTCCTTTGATAACCTGGTTCCAGCCTCTCTTTCCAGTGACCTTCATTCAAAATGCTACATGATCATTCACCAGAATATTCCTTTTTCTCCCAATGAGTAGATCTGATCATGTTTTCATTATGGCAGTTTGAATCATGGGCAGAGGCTTGAACCAAGGAATGGGACCAACCAGAGTGCCTTTTGTTCGCACTTAAACCTGGCGTTAAGGACATTTCAGTCTGTGTAATTGCTGGTGAATGTAAGTTCTTTACAAAGCAAAGCATATGATTTGCGGATTTTAGAGCTCAGTCAATTCATGGATTAAGAAAAGAAATGGAAACAAGTAAAAATGATGCTTTTGCTCACAAATCTTTTTCTCACCAGAAGTAATTATTAAACTTTAAATTGTTATTAACGCCAAAAATGCTTGACATTATAGTGACTATAGAGAACCTATCTCACATAAATAATGATTATCAGTTAGTTTCCATGATGTTAAAGAGAGGCCCGGAAGTTGTTCAAGTCAAAGGAATTGATCTGGCTCAAGTCAGCTTTAACCAGTCAACCATCCTATACAATATTGGTATCTGCTGGGATGGCCAGTGATTACTTGGGAAAAATCCAAATTTTCAAATCCACAGTTGAGGATTGAAATGTGCCTTTATTGGTTAGAACACTAAATGACTCCGCAGACTACTAGTGAAAGGCATATTCCTTCTGGATTTGACCAGTTCTATATGATAGCTTATTTGCTCCTCTGATAAAAAAAATGTTAACTTCCTAAGGCAAAGATTGAGCTATTTCTAAGGCTTGTCTCAGCAGAAGTACCTGCTTATAAATAAGAACTTCAATAGATTTCATCTGCTAGTGAATATTACTTAAAATGGCATCATGAATCCCCCACCAAAGCCCAAGTGAAAAATATATATATGCTGCCAATGCTTCTCAGGTTTGTGGTGCTCTGATTCTGAGGATTGCAATGCAGTAAACGAACAGGTTTCAACTTTGGGAGGCTGAGATGGGCGGATCACCTGAGGTCAGGAGTTCGAGACCAACCTGACCAACATGGTGAAATCCCATCTCTATTAAAAATACAAAAATTTAGCCTGGTGTGGTGGCACATGCCTGTAATTCCAGCTACTCGGGCAGCTGAGGCAGGAGAATTGCTTGAACCCAGGAGGCGGAGGTTGCAGTGAGCCAAGATCGTGCCATTGCACTCCAGCCTGGGCAACAAGAGTGAAAACTCCGTCTCAAAAAATAAATAAATAAATAAAATAAATAAATAAACAGGTTCAAAAAGTTTTCATGAGATTACCATTAGGGATGGGAAGAATGGTTGCTTATGTTCATGCATTTGGCCAGTCAGAAAGCCAGAGGACATTAAATAAGCATGTTCGAATCTTTTTGGTTCTACTCAATTGATAGTATCATTTTCACGTGCGAGACATGTTTCTATCATTTTCTTCTTAGGAATGAATGTAAAACCTATTGTTTATGACTGGCAGAAGAAATGTACAAACGGCAGTGCCCAGCATTCATCCTCATGTTCTACATTTTCTGTTTACATTGCTTTCTCTGCCCAATACATGGTTATGACTATAGAATAACAAAACAATTCTATAAGGCATGTTTACAATTCTAGTAATAAAGTTTTCTGCATATCAGCTACTGAAGGATGTTTAGAAAATGCATAAAAAGGTCAAACGTGAGACAAAGTTTTAAGAACCAGGAGCATTCATGTAAATGAAGAGAATGCAGGAGACTGCTGCAATGCAGTAGAAACTCTCTTGGCTGACTCCCACTTAATCAGCTCTCTATCTCCCCCGTAAAACATACTGACCAATGCCCACAACACATTCAATGTTCCCAGCTAGTTAATGACTCTCAACTGCGCACATCTGTTCCCACTAGAGGGAAGTCCCGGGAGAGAGTCCCAAACAAGTTTATGCCAGTTGTACTTATTATTGTAATTATGTAATTTAATTAAATATTATGTAAACTGATGAAATATGAGCACAAAAGGAAGAGAGTTGCTTTGCAAACACTTTCTTTGGAGAGAAAAATATTCTATTATGTCTAAAATTACCAAAGTGTTTTCTCTGAGGGTAGGGATAGATCTGGGTGAACTCTCAAGGCCTTTTCCAAATTTATCATGATAAATGTTGGTTGGGTTTTGAAATGTTGCTTTCTTTTAGATCTAGTCCTTCATTCTATTTCATATGACAATAGCTGCCAGCTATCATTTCCTAAGGGCTTACTGTGTGCCAGGCATTGTGTAAAGCAATTTGCTTGCATTATCTCATTTGATATACACAGTAGTAACTGTTAATTTTTGAAAACTTACGTGCTTGGCTCTATGCTGGACACCTAATATGTATTACGCATTTAATTCTTATAATAATTTGTAGATAGGAAAACTGAAGCTTAGAAGAAATGAGAAATTTGTCTACATTCTACACTTTGTCTATAACTGTACACTCTACACTTTGTCTAAGTAAAAGAGCTGGGATTGGAACCCTCCTCTATTTAAGTCCAAAGCCTTATCTCCTATCACTGTACTCTACTGTCTCCACATATAGGTGTGTTGTGTTGTTTGTTTGTTTTTTTGTTTTTTTTGACAGAGTTTTGCTCTTGTTGCCCAGGCTGGAGTGCAGTGGTACAATCTCAGCTCACTGCAACCTCCACCTCTTGGGTTCAAATGAGTCTCCTGCCTCAGCCTCCTGAGTAGCTGAAGTTATAAGCATGCACCACCATGCCCGGCTAATTTTTTCTATTTAGTAGAGATGAGATTTCACCATGTTGGTCAGGCTGGTCTCGAACTCCTGACCTCAGGTGATCCACTCCTGATCTCAGGTGATACCCACCTCGGCCTCCCAAAGTGCTGGGATTACAGGCGTGAGCCACTGTGCCTGACACATATAGGTTAAGGACCTGGCTTGCTTATTCTTGTAGTCCCAGTGCCTAGTTTAGTGCCTGTCTCATCACATGTGCTCATGAGTGTTACATGGATGAAGAAATGCACAGATGGATGGATATTACTTTGATATTCTTCATAAGCCTTGTCAATTTAGTAGCAAATGAGAATGAGGGATAGGCAACCTTTTCTAATTATAGGCACCAGTGCTCCTTAATGTGAGTTAGCCTTCATTTATGTCTATTGATTGAAATATTGTTGCAATCAGAGACAGGATAGTTTTGTTGGACAAAAAAGATTGTAGTTATACTTTACTACTGTGGATAAGTGGATTTTTTTTTTTTTTTTTGACTTCTAGTCATTCTTCTTCTTCTTGCTAAGACCATCTTTGGGGAAAACTGCTTCTCCCTCACTTCTAGTCTGTGTGGCTGAGTGGGCCTGTGCCTCAAGCCTGACTAATGAGAGCCATGCAGTCCTCTGCCATAGAGAATGGATCAGGAACAAACAAGAAATAAACAAGGGGCCCGATCCAGGACAAGGAGAATAATTTTTTGAGAATTTTCTTTTCACACAGTGAAAGAGAAGCTTACTTGCCCCTGAGTATGCTAAGCTGATATGATACAATTCTGGTGTTGCCATCTTGCTACCAGGGAGAAAGATTTTTAAGTCAAAGCGAACCCAGAGGCAAGCAGAGTTTAGAAATGGAAAGAAACAAATTCTATGCAATACCCTTTGGCAATTGAATCTAGTCATGCCCAAAGTCACGTCTGATTATGGAATTTTCAGTTATGTGATCCAGCAAATTCTCTCTTTTGTCTAAACTGTTTGAGTTGGGCTTTTGTCACTTGCACTAAACTTCGCATTTCTTAGATACCTATGGAAGCCTAAGATGGGTTTTCACATAGTAAATAATGGTATCAAATAGATAGATCCAGAAACCATGGCTTATAAATATTTAGGAGAGAAAAAGAAATTACATTTAAAACAAAGCAAATTATACATGAAGCTGAATCTAATATCTGTCTCTAAAATCATAGTTCTAGTGGGTGTTTTAACTTTGGTGCTTAGTACTACTATTTCGTTTTTTAATTTGAAGGAATATTTGCTAATCTGCTAAATAAAAGGTCTTGACTAAGAGAGAGGACACGACATTTCAGGATCTGTATTTCTTAGGAGTCTTCAGATAAAGTCAGAATATTCAGGAGGAATACCTCCCACCATGTTTAAAATGAATTCTTTAATTCAAGACTTCTTCAAGGAGTATTTTCTTCGTACTCACTTTCAAATCACACACTCATGTATACATATCCATGTAGAAACAGAAATCCATTCAGGTACAATCTAACCTGCAATGAAGAACTGCTAAAATAGGACCTTTATCATCAGCGCAGCACATCCCAAAATGTCTTTGTAAAATAAATCAAATTATATGAGTTAATTGATTCCAGGCAACATCAGCAACTGCAGGTGGAGACAGAATAACAGGATGTTTATTAATGAAGTACAATTAATCAAAATTGACAATACCAATTCCTGTTTCTTGTATTTGAAAGCTACCTGCAGTGCCTATAGATATATTTGTTGAATTTTTAAAACACAATTTTTACGAGGGAAAAAAGGGGGATTTATGAGAACGTGGGATTTTTAGAGTGGATTTTGGACTACTGATGTTTAAACAGTGAAAATATACTCCTAAATGCAATTTGACAAGCGATGCCAAAGATGCCAGTGGTAATTAATTAGCACTTAATTGAGACCACAGACCAACAGGACACAGGAATTGGTCCTCAGTGCCATTTCCCCCTTAGGCTCCATCTCATGAGGGTCAGGAGTGTGGCTGCAAGCTGAAGGTCAGTAAGTAAATTGGGAGAGCACATTGACACTGGACATTTCATGATGGATCTCATTCACCCTTTGCTGCTGCCCCTGGCTATCTCTGATGAGAGAAGGACCGTGACTGTTCGAAGGGAAAACTTAGCACTCATGCACATCTAAACCAAGGTAGGCAAGGCCCTCACCTGCTACACTAGACTGTATGCTTCACAAAAAGATCAAGATCAAATATTAACATGAATGGGGGCAGGGTTAGAGTTAAGATTTTTATAAAATAAATTTAGATAAAAGAGAAATTTCTTAAAACAAATTTTTTGCAGAAGTAATTTTTCGGTAAAAAATGCAGATAAGAAATTTCTTAAAAATAATTTCTTAAGAAAATTTTGTAGATATTATAGATTATGGACTTAAAGATTTTAAAGACTCTAGAAATTCCATCTTAGGTATTGTACATATTCCCCCAAGTCCTCCCCAAAACACACACTTTTTTATCTTATTAGGTAGGGGTCAATGTCCTTAAACAGAGAAAAATTCTTCATAATCTCATAGACTAAGCAAAAGAAGAAATGCAAATGAATTCTTTTAATCTCTGAATAAATTATAGTCAGCTTCTGACTGAAAATATATGGTAGCTTGTCTTACAACACGAGTTGGGAAATAAGTTTGTTAAACTTGCTACTGTATTTTCTGAAAAACGAAGTTGGGACAGTTTTTATTTTTCTAGCTTAGAGTTGAAATCAGTAACTGAAGGCACAGTTGATGGATGTAACTGGGAATTGAAGTCTGGGTCCTTGGGTACCAAATCCTCAATCCACACAGATTATTTTACTTTTGAAGGGCCTTCACTCTCCAAAATGGGCTCAGATGAAGTACAAATGCTACATATACATCTGGAAAAAGACTATTCAGGGATCTGCTTTATTTGGTCACACACATGCCTGCCGTTAAAATGAATCAGATCTCCATCCTTTTCAGCATTCCTAGAAAGGGCTCGACTCAGATTCTTCAGAGGTCATTAAGAACTTGTCTTAGACAATGATGCTCGCTGATGGAGCAGAGGGCACAATGACGATTTGATAATAAGTACTCTTTCTCTTCTCCCAACTGACCTCCTGACCATGGCTCATCCATTGACCTAAGTTTGTTCCCATGAACTGAGAGTTGCCTCAATATTACTGCTCCTTTACCACAACTGGAGAAATCCTGGACAAAGACTTTCTTTATGAAAGTGGAGATATTCATGCGACATGACTGGGGTAGATCAGTGGCTCCCAGCCTCCCTCTCTATTAGAAAACATAATTGTGTGTCAGTGATGGCAATAGAGAGAAATGCCATCTGGTGTGCTCAAAATAATAAAAAAAAAAAACCCCCAAAAACAAAAATGGGGAAGGAGGGTTTCCTTATTATCTTGATATTAATTTACCAAGAAACTTCAAGAAAACCATGTCTTTTAGTCAACCCTCATCTCTGTTTTTTAAAGTATCAGTTTGCAAACCTTATGGGGTATTTAAAGATAAAATCATTTTCAAACCAGGAGCTATGTGTACTGTTTAGTGAGTTTTTTTTTTTTTAATTCTATGAAAATCTCACATGTTTTCCATTGGCCTTTAAACACTTCTGATTTTAATACTGACAACCTGTATTACTTAAACACCTCCTGGAAATCCATACATTTTAGATTTTCCCTGAAATACAACTTCACAGTTATAGTTCTATGCTTGGCTAAAATTAAATGTGAGGTTGTGAGCTACCTACTTCTACCCTTTCAGTAAACGTTTCCGAACTTATTTTGTAAATATGAGCATCAATCTTATTTTATTTTGTAAATATGAGCATCAATCTTATTTTATTTTGTATTAACCTGACTAATACTTCCACAAAGAATATACTGCATTTTAAAAATACATTCAATATAAAAAAGTTAAAATATACTTAAAATGACTAAGACAATAAAGGTGAAGAAAAAATAAGGGATGAAGGTAGTATTCCAAATGCATGCTATGAGGTTCCAAATGCTTGTTGGATTTGGGCCAAATTTTATTCGCGGCTTGCTTCATTCCCTGTGAGTCATTTTACCTCCATGTAGGTGTCCAGTGATTGACTTTACTGTTAACTTGTGAGAACATTTCTGCTTTGCTTGTGCTAACTGACCACATCTGTCCAGAGGCAACAAGATTCAGAATTTCTTATTTTCCCTTTTGCAAGTCAAATTGGTGAGAGGAACAGGTTCCAAATCATTCATTCATTCATCTATCTAATTCACAAATATTTAGTGATTTTTATGTGCAAGTAACTCTGAGAAGGAAGGCAATTTTGCATAGAAGCTGGCCACAAGGGCTCTGGATTCAGACATACCTGCATTTTAAATACTGACCTCATCACTTTTAGTTGGTTGATCTAGGAAAATAACACCTTCTCTCTGGATGCTAGATTTTGCTTCCATAAATTGAGGATAATAATGACTTTACATGGTTGTTGAATTGAGAACATGTATTTAAAATTTTTCAGCAAGATATGGGACATATGGTTAGTATTCAATAAGTTGTGTCTATTCATGCTAGATATTCTGCAAGAATAAAAAATAATAAGCATAGCCTTTGCCCTACATTCACTATGCTATATGTAAGCATCAAATTCACCTATACATCTATTCATAAGAAAGGCTACGAATTCAAAGCAGGGAAAAGTCTCTGCAGTTAGGAGCGGATCTCTGAATAGCAGATCTAAAAGAGCAGGATATTGAGCCAGGCCCTCTGAAGAAGCGGTAGAATCTGGGATAGGCAGAGAGCGCACAGAGGAACCTGAACTGGAGGGAGGAGTGTGGACAAAGTCCTAGAGAGGGAGATGTATGAGGCATCACTGGAATTGATGAGAAAATTCATTCGTTTGGTGGAAAAGAAAAAGCCTTCTTATATGGAGGTAATAGTTAGAGACCACCAGGCAGAGCTAAGAAAATGAAGTACCAACAATTTGATAGAAAAGGAATCTCTGTGATGGAATTACCCCCATTGGAAACCAGAAAATCTAACAACTCGAACTGTATTTAACGACCTAGAATAATTGGTCAGTTGGAGCTCAAATGCCTTCAAGGTAGTTTATTTCCATTTTCTTTCCACAATTTAAAGTAAATTTGGGTTATAGAACATGCAAAGTGGCTAGATGACTTGGGAAAGTCCCAAGTTTGCTCATCTTTGAAATGAGAGGATTGAGCAGTTTCCTTTCTAGCGTTTTACCTCTAAAACCAATAAACCATTTCCCTCTTAAAAATGAGGATAAAAGTCAACTATTACTCTCTATTGCTGCTGCACCTCTACTGGCCTCTTGGATATCTCTGGTTAAACTCCCAGATGTCTGCAAGAAATTCTGTGCACACTGAATCATAAAAAAAAAAAAAAGAAAAGCCTTTCTTTTTCCTTTTTTTTTTTTTTTTTAAAGGAATGGTCTAGGTGTTGATTGGACTGAAATTGCACAAAACTAAAAACAAAACCAACCCCTTCCCACACACCACCCAAACAAAAACCTTCCATATGTATCTGGAAGCCACTTTACTACTTCCTGATTTTTAGACTCAACAGTTACATTTTTAAAGAGACCCTGCACTGTGGAATATAAATGTGTGAAATCTAAATACAAAATATGATGAAGCCCCTTGAACCAAGTCATGCAATGAGAAAATTTTAGGGCAGCCAGGCACTTTTGACTTTTGAACTCTATTTCTAGCTGTACTGCTGTTATTTGGTGGGTTTCGAGATGAGGCCAGCAACTTCCTAAGTGGCTTAGTTCACTCACTTTCAGAAGACACCCCTTATTCTCGTGTTTGCAGCATCCTTCTTATAAGGGTCTTAGGATATTTAAGCCTCAACATTGTCCAATACAGAATAGCATACAGTCTTTATAATTACCAGTTTGAGATGGTAAAAGACAAAGAAATATTGCATACTTTTATGTAAGCACAGGAAACACCCTTTTGTGAGTCACTCTCCACACAAACTGAAAGAGATGATTACAGTGTGTGTCTAGGCCTTTCTAAGCCTCCAGCTCTGGGGACAATGAAGAACAGTAGAGGATGGTGGCTGGCACCAAGCACAGGTGACCAGAGAAATATCTTCTCACTTTGGCTGCATTGTGGCAGCTCTTATTTTGGAATTTCTACTCTAGTATATGCCCAGTCATGTTACTAACAAACCCTTTTATATCTTCAAAGTAGCTTTCTATACATGGTGGTCTTTATCTTCTTTGAAAGCCATTCATTAGAACACTCCAAGTAATCTGATTTTCCTCTGTTCTCAATTCCTTGCCTCTTCTGTTTTTCTAAAGTCCAATTCCTGACCTCTATTAATACTTTTAGGATTCCTCTGTGGTCTTATCCCACTTTGTAGAACACATGCTTATTTATGATTTCTCCCTCCCATCTCACAAAAAATCCCTAAACTTATACTTCTTCCAGAAAACTTCCTGGCTAAATGCAAGACTAGTCAAGATAACTTTCAACATGTACTTTCTAAAAATGCATTTAGTCACTTTGATTTAAGGTGATCTTAAATCATTATTTCACTTGGCTTTTTATCTGTGTCTGCAATATCTCTGCATTGCTGTGGTCTGTCTTAGCTTGTAACTTTGTAGAGAGAGCAGGATGTGTCAAATTCATTTTGAGAATGCCTTTGTAGGGTGAAAATTTGTTGTTCACAGATCTCATATTTATTGAGCACCTACTATATGCCAAGCACTGGACCAGCTTCTAGCATTACAGGGATGAACAATATATGTTCACCACTGTGGAAATCATCAAAAGCAGTAGCTGTTTCAGTAGAAGTAGGCATAATATGCAACGATGGTAAAAACTTGGAAAACAAAAGTGGATCGGACCAGGCGACAGCCCTGCTGAAAATGTGGGTGGCCAGTGAAAGTTTCTCTCTAAGGCCTTTTGACTTGATGAAAGACTGTATTAAATTGAATGTCAAGCAGATTTGACCCAGGAAATAATGACCAGTGAACAACAAGCAGAGCCTGATTGATTTCTACTTCCTGCATTGCTTAATAATCCTTTTAAAAGTGTTATTGTAGATGCCCTTGATTAGGGAAATGCATTTCCATTTTCTGAGCTTTAGGGTCTAAAACTGTGTTTGCTTTCTTGCTTTGTTCTTGGTTGGGTCCTTCATTTATCAGAACAATCCTAACAAATGGCTCTTTTCTCAGGTATGTGAGGAGCAGGGTAACTCAGACCTAAACTGCCTTTTCACTTTTTTTCTTGCTATGCGTGCACATGCGAAAACATCCACCTTCAGACTTTTTACTGGCACATCACGGAGGAAACTTGAGTGTCGGTTTAAGTCTGCGTAACTGAGACCATAGCTCTGTGGCTTTCACTGCACTTCCCAGTGCTGAGTAGACTGCTGGGATTCCACAAATAAATAATAAAAATAATAATGATTTTTCAAGCATTTGGAAATGCTGAGTTGAAAGGTGTGGTGTAAGTGCAATGTTTTATTGTGAAAGTGGTAGCTCACACATTATCTGTTCCTAATGGAGGGCGGCAGTAATGGAGAGGGAGGCACTTACGCCTCTAGACCGGGGTCCCTGAAGGCGGGGTGGGGCTCGGTCGGGCACTGTGGTAACACTTACTGTACACAGGAACTGCTTCCTTCCAGTCTAGCAAGAAGGTATGAGAAGAGTCATGCTGCTGCTTGTTCCCCTAAACCTTATAAAGTCATCATTGTTTCATTCCCATAGAGGATGTGACTGAAAAATCATACTAGAAGAATACTCCAGACTTAAAAATATTAATTTAGGTTTTAGTTTGGGGCTCAAATAAATACATCATTGGTATGGGGCATGTCAACAGCTTGGATGTGAATATACCCTTTGTGTGGGATATGGGCTGAGTTATCCCACCTGACCCCACCCCAGTTTATATGATAAGGCACTAGCTGCCGTTAGCTCAGAATGTGACTGCATTTGGAGACTGGACCTTTAAAAAGGTCATTAAGTTAAAAATAAGGCCATTAGGGTAGATTTTAATCCAATTTGACTGATGTCCTTATAGAAAGAGGAAATTTAGACGTGCAGAGAGACACCAGGGACACAAAAGCACAAAAGAAAAACCACGTGAGGGGTAAAACAGCAAGAAGGTGGCCGTGTGCAAGCCAAGGGGAGAGACGTCAGAATAAAGCAAACCTGCTGATATCTTGACCTTGGACTCCCAGCCTCCAGAAGTGTGAGAACATAAATGGCTGCTTTTTAAGCCGCCTGGTGTGTGGTATTGTGTTATGGCTGCCCTAGCAAACTAACACAGTCTGGGATTATCCAGACTTCAGATTCACATTGAACGCTGCAGTATAATATAGAAAAAAGATACACATTTTTTTAAAATTCAGCACAGTCTGAATGCTTTTCCAGCTAACTCCATAACTTTAATTATAAAGCGAACGTAACCTGTGTCAAATTATGAATATGTTAACATATTGAATGGGGACAAGAAAAATAAGCACCAGATTTAGGCTCCATAGGCATTTGAAGGTAGAGTAAAAAAATCTGGTTTCCTTGACCACATTGTCATAATATGCATATATAACAGTTTATTGAATCCAGGCTGTGTAGACAACCAGAAGAACTCTGGCTCCATACTATTACAATGCATGCCCACAACAAAGACTCGTGGAGAACAGCCCCGTTCATTCGATCTGTCTGAGCCTTACCAACATGAGAGCTGAAAACCTTACCTCTGTCTAAAGTATATCTATGTAGCCATCCATAAGTTATTAACTGGGGTCCCTAGGCTCTGCTGCTGAAAATATTAATATATTCAAATCTCATTCTAGCTACTGCAAAAAACAGTACATCAGATAAATGCATTAATATCTTTCTTAAACAAAAGAACCTGATGTTATTTTTTTAAAAGTTTCTTTTTCCTTGGACTCCCACTGAAATATAGGTGATATATGGCCTAATAAGGTAAAGCGGCCATCAGGTACCAAAGTGCAGGATTGACTGTATCTATAAAACTCTGTTTATTATACTTGAAATACAACACTCTTTCGTGTGAACTGTAGGCTGAGTACTGTTCATCACATCCAATGGCAGAAATGTTTTCTTTTTACTTTCTTAGACATTTTACCCAGTGGAAATGACGTGTCCTCTAATTGTGGTTGATGCTACCTCTACCCTATCAATATTCTCACCTCATCCTAAGCGCTGGCTCTTTTGCATACAAGTACAGCCTCAGTGGAGTTGGAAGGCAAAGCTTTGCTGAGAACCAGCAAGCTGAGTGGCAAGGCTGGAGAAGTTAAGGCAGTGATGGAGGGGGTAACTGACACTTAGCCCTTTAGAACACTGCTCTGTGTCTGTGGATCCCAAGTTGAGATAGATATATCTATATAGTGACCAGCCTTTGTGCTATCCAGGTTTGCCTTTTGCTATTGGCTGCAGTTAAGGCCCTTTATCAATGACAGCAAACAAAGTAGGTGGTCTTCTACTTCTTTCTTGCAGCAGGAAAAAAATAGTGACATAATTTTTCACAGCCTGAAATAATTGTGGAGGTACAGATACTGGTTAGGTTCACTATGAATTATTAGTGGAAAAGTGGGTCTCAGAAGTACGTTACATGTGAAATATTTTTCGTCACTTGAACATGTGCCGTCCAGAGCTGGCCCTGTTCTAGCCGTCACAGGGAACAAACATTTCACATTCACAGATGCTCCCAATTTGGTGCGGTTTGGAGTGTAATTTAGATCAAACGTCTCCATGTAAATGAGTCAGGGTTTCTTAATTAGGTGCCTCTAAAGCAAAACCTTGGACCACATCAGTAGGTGTGGGTGTGGTACCCACAATACTGGAATCTTTCCTATAGACCAGGCTCTCAGTATCATTCAAATAAAGCTTTTTTTTTTTTTTTTTTGGTTGTTTTTTTTCAGGCAGAGTAATAAATCTGCAGATGGCATAGACAGAAAGACGCTACTTCAGAAGAGCTGTCTAAAAACACTGCCTCTTTGGCAAATGCCTTAAAGTAGGTCATTCTGCTGTGATTTAGCTTTTTCTTTAGAATTGATTGCCAGCTTTTTGTTCCCATTACAAGTAGGGTGCATTCCAGTCCACAGACTTGTTCTTAATTTTTCCAACTGGTATTTGTTTACTAGGATTTGCAGATCTTCATATGAAAATGGCCAATACCCTGTCACAGTGCTAATCATGCACTTGACCACAAAGCGAAATGGATCCTGGTGATAATCTGGCGATGCTGAAATATTAAATGCCTTAAACACCCAGTCTTCCCACAGCAAAACTGCATTGATTTATATGGGTAGGTTTGTTGAAATAATCGTCCCATCTTTTATACATGTGCAAAGAAGAGGTGACAGGATGTAAATGGAAAACTTTTACAAGCCATATAGCTGTTTGTATAGATATTCAGGTTATCTGCTTTTATACTTGTTATTGTTTGTGTTTTTTATAGGGGGAAAAATCATTCGGTCCCATTTCCCCATCGAGGCTTCGGGATTTACATGCTGAACCCCTGCCGGCATTAATGAGTTACCTGCATAAATTCCCTGGCCATCGATGGGTACATAGACCTTGTTTTGTTATATTAATTATTCCTCACAGAACCTTGACACTGACATTAAATGAGGCCTTAAAAAATCTTGATGAAGGTCTTAAGGTATCTTTTACTGTTCAAATATTAGCATTGCAAAAACTATGTCTAAGGCATTATTCATTTTGTGGAACCACAGGGAAGGGAGGGGTTGGGATAAGGAAAAAGGAAGGGCACAGGGAGTGAACTTTCTGGTCTTAACTCTTTCTTGCCTAGGGGCCAGTTTTCTGAGAACAAGTTATAATCCTCAAATTGTGATAATGATGTGATAATAAATGTTAAAATCATAATGAATTAAAAGAGCAGAGTACGTTGTTTTCTCCAGATTGGTGTTGAATATGGTGTCTTCTCCACAGGCCAAATTTGTCTTGGCAAATTCTTGGTGTTTTCAGGTGAATTCCAAAATATCAGTTAAAAAGACACAAAGAAGTGGGCTTTGGAGAGGCAGTGGAGATTATTGGCTAGGTATGTCACAAGATTGACTGGTAAGTGTGTCCTTAAGAAATGGGCTATGAAAAAAGGTTTTACGTGCAATTTTCTTTCATTCCCAATAAAACTTCTTTTACTTAGATGGAGTATAGAAGGTTCTGATTAAGCAAATGCTCTGGTCAAAAGCACTTATCATATGTGGATTAACAGTAATCAAACAACAAAATTAGTACTAAAATTACAACGGACACCACATTGTTATCCTTTGGTAATTCAGAAAGAACTTCTGAATCTTGAAGCTCTCCTGAGGAACTTGAGTTATCTCTGTGCTAGAGTGTGGTTATTAGATAAGTGGATGGGGGTTATTAGATATTTCTGATTGAAATTTCTGTGAAATAGCGAATTGAAATGTTTTTAGATCCTTTTGGAGCAGAAGTTGTGTATTGAATTACTATTTGATGGTGCTCTTCAGACTCTTATAATGCTGATCATTGTGAATTTACTTTCTACATTTTTTTCCTTTGCTGGCTAGTTATTCTTACTATGCTTGTCCCAAAGTTGTGTTTAACTCCATGCTTTTTTCAGGGGCTCTGAATGTGCTTGGTAAATGCATGCAGTTTCATGGTTTGAAATATTCCTCTAAAAACCTAATTCCCAAACCTACATTTCCTCCTTTAATATCACACCTCCACTTACCCACTTGCTAAAATGGTTTGTTAAATAGCTCCTATTGCTCGACTCTCTACCGGTTCAATGGAACACTACAAGGTCCAGGAAAAAATGATTCCTTCCCTGAAGGAATTAAAGTTAACCCACATATGAGGAAGGGATTAATTACAATTTTACACCAGGTGTAGTAGTACAGCTCTCTATGGTTGCAGTCAGAGCCTGACAGGGCGGTAAGAAACAACTTTGTCTCCTTGATGATTTAGAGTTTATAGTGGGCTTTCATTCACATGTAACTCTGAATTTTCTAAAAGTCCTTTGAGGTATAGGTATTGTAACAGAAGAGGAAACTGACACTCAGAGAAGCTGTTATCCAAGGTGATACGGTTAGAGTCGTAAACCTAGCACGCAAACTTGGGTTTTCTGCTTCTGAATCCAGTGCCCTCTCCACTCCAGCTACTGGATTTAATGTAAGATCAAATTTCTCTGCTTGGGTTTCCAATTGTGGCAAACTTGAAGCAACAGTATGTACTCTTGGCTTTTACTTTCTTTATGTCATTAGATCACACACATACACACACACACACACACACATGAAGGTGGATAAATTAGGTATTCCTTCTATGATAAGGTGATAAAACAGTGGCTGAGACGTGAAGTGACATGCCTGAAGTCACTGTGGAACCTCACACTCAAGCTGGGGCTGGAGCCCAGTTCTTTAGATTCTCTTAACCTATCAGAGGCAAATGCACGCAGCACTGTCCACCCACAAATACTAGTTTCTAATTAAATTGGCAACTGGATAATTTACAGTTTTTCTCTGTGCCTACTCTTGTTCACCTAGAATATATTATCAACACAGTGATCCTTTAAAACGGAAGTCAGTTCATGTCATTCCTACTCAAAAGGCTGTAACTGACTCCCCCTTTTAACCTGCATGAGGGCAAGGATGGTTTTTGTTAAGTTGACCGATGTGTGATAAGCTCCTAGAACAGTGCTTGGCATACAGTAGGTGCTCAGTAAGAGTACACAGGTGACCTGGTTTAATCAGTGGCATCACCGCTCTCTTTATCCTATAGATTGCACCCCGTGGCACTGTCTGAGACTCTTTCCAGTCCTTTGTGGAGATTCATATAAAAAATACCAGCAAATACTCCTGACCTACTTCAAGGCTGCTCTAGGAAGTCGTCTCTTCCCACTGAGCTCCACAGCCAACACCAGAACAATTGCTCTGTAGTCATGTTAAGAGAACTGTTGGCTTTCCGGCTTTGCTCCAGCCTCCTCCTTCAGCCCCTCCATCCCTAAGTCCATTTTACATAGGACCGATGGATAGGTTGTTTGAGATGGCAGTGTGTCACTTAAAGAGGGGGATACATTCTGATAAATGCATCATCAGGCAATTTCACAGTTATGTGAACATCATAGGGTCTACTTACACAAGCCTAGATGGTATAGCCTACTACACACCTAGGCTGGTAATCCTAGGCTATAAACCTGTACAGCATGTTACTATACTAAATACTGCAGGCAGTTGTAACACAGTGGTATTTGTGTATTGAAATACAGAAAAGGTACAGCAAAAATTCAGTGTCATAATTTCATGGGACCACCATCATATGTAAGGTCCATTATTGATGGATGTGTCATTATGTGGTGTGTGACTGTACTTAAATACAAAAGCAGAAATTACATTTTTCAACTGCTCAGTAACCTGCCTTGGTTTCCTATAGCCTGAGATGTCAGGTTCCAAGAAACGTTTCTGCCAGCCCCACCCATAACCTGGCCCCACCCTGTACTCAGTTCTCTCCTACTCCTTTGCCTCTGGCCACAGGACAGGCCGCTCACACCTATATCCTGGTTCCCTCTTGGTTTTTCTCCAGCCACTCCATGGAACATCCAAATCTCACCAGCTCCACCTTTCACTGGAGACTTCTTAACTCTTTCAGCCCATTTCTCCCCATTTGAATTACAGGCTGCACATACTGTTTAACAGTTAATTAGTCTCTGTTCTGTTTTTTCTTAAGTGCTTTGTTCCCTTCCTGTTACATTAGTAGCACTGCAAAGGCAAAACCTTAGACTTCCAATTGTATACTTTTATCTTCCCCACTTTCCTGAGTATAGTGTGGAACACAGAGCAGGCACTCCATAGGCACGCTTCATTCATTGGTGCTTATGTGCTGCTGCTTGTATATGTACTTTGCCATGCCAGCTTCAGGTAGCTGAACACTTCAAATGATAAATTTTGAAGGATATCTTAAATTTATATATTGTTGGCAAGTAACGGCGTTTTTTACAGCTATACTGATGAGGTATATATTAGGATAAATGTATATTTAAACTCCAGCCTTATCTGGTTTACAACATGTTTGCAGCATGTCTAAACGTAGAAAACCATACTGCACCCACCAGTGATTAATTGGGTCTTGCCGTGTGTGTGTGTGTGTGTGTGTGTGTTTTTCTTTTCAAGCATCTAAAGTGAATTCTGTCCTTAAGAAGTCACAAAATACATAGAAATTAGTATAAAAAGCATTTAGGAAATAACTAAAGAATACAAATTAATCTAACCAACAATTAAGTTTTTAATGCTATATTGAGGCTTTATTATGGAATTCTAGGTAGCACAGCAGTAAACCATGTTCGCATAATATAAGTTTAAGCCTGTAATCCCAGCACTTTGGGAGGCCGAGGTGGGCGGATTGCCTGAGTTCAGGAGTTCAAGAACAGCCTGGGCAATATGGTGAAACCCTGTCTCTATTAAAACACAAAAAATTAGCTGGGCGTGGTGGTGGGCGCCTGTAGTTCCAGCTACTCGGGAGGCTGAGGCAGGAGAATTGCTTAAACCCGGGAGACGGAGCTTGCAGTGAGCCAAGATCCTGGCACTGCACTCCAGCCTAGGCGACAGAGCAAGACTCCATCTCCAAAAAAAAAAAAAAGTTTAAAAAGGTCCATGTTTTTCAGCAACTTTCATTTTATTTTGCAAACATTTGAAGGAAAATTATTACTCCCATCATTGTTCATAGGTTAGGCTTTGACAACTTGCATTCTGCCATCTTGTCTTCTCTTGATTCATCTTGAGAGTCAGACACTTTTGGCTCTTGCAGGTCCTGACAGACCACTGCTGGTATCCCCCTGCCACAGCACTACAGCTGGACACTTTGTAGAGTAGGCACCTCATTTAAAAAGCACATTCAGAGACCATGTTCTTTACCCTTTCTTCTCCCCCAGGGAAAAAGCCATTCTGAGAGTGGGTTTTGGATTGGATTGTTATTTTGGACACTCCATGTTTCTGTTTCATTTAGTTCCTAGGACAAATGATGCAAACCTGATAATTCTGGGCATCAAATCCCATGTTAAAGTCCTCTTTCTTTTAGCCCAGACTTTGATTTCTTGGCCACAGAGAACTTCTTTCCTCCTCCTGTTTCTTGTCTTTAGATACTGTTCTGAAAGTGTGGTCTGCAGACCGGCAGCAGCAGCAGCAGTGGCACCTGGGAGCTTGTTCTCTGTACAGAATCTCAGGCCCTGTCCCAGACTTCTTGAATCAGAATCTGCATTTTTTTTTTTTTTTTTTTTTTTTTGAGACGGAGTCTTGCTCTGTCGCCCAGGCTGGAGTGCAGTGGCTGACGGCTCACTGCAAGCTCCACCTCCCAGGTTCACGCCATTCTCCTGCCTCAGCCTCCCGAGTAGCTGGGACTACAGGCGCCCACCACCATGCCTGGCTAATTTTTTTGTATTTTTAGTAGAGATGGGGTTTCACCGTGTTAGCCAGGATGGTCTTGATCTCCTGAGCTTGTGATCCGCCCGCCTCGGCCTCCCAAAGTGCTGGGATTACAGGCGTGAGCCACCGCGCCCGGCCCAGAATCTGCATTTTTAAACAAGCTTGCTAGGTGATTTGGTTTGTGAGCACACTGAAGTTTGGGAAGTCCTGTGCCTCTTTTAGGGAAGCTTGTGCAGCAGAAGTGCTGGCCACAGGACCGGCAGGCAGAGGAGACTACACAGTTCCCATTGTCCACTACTTGACCCCTTCGATGCCCTCATTCATTCGAATCCCCCTTCGCCCTAGTACTTCAAAGTGTTTCCTGTGCTTGGTGAATGAGTCACACAGCACAGGTGCATCTGCGTCGATAGAGGGCAGTCTTTTTTTCTAGCAATTAGTTGTCGCCATTAGGCTCTTCTGATGGAGTCTGGGTTGCGAGAGGGTGAGGCCTTTCGTTGGGATGCAGGATGGCGGCTTTTACCACTTGTGGTCATTAAAGTTCCCGTGGTGCTTTTTGTGAGTGAAGGGATTGTTAACCTCGGCGTCCTGGCTGACTTCCAATCTGTGTAATTGCATGCAGCCTACCTAAGTCTGCTCTGTAGTTTCAATTAGGTAAAGTATTGTTCACTTCTTATACTAAACTGCTGTGTTGTGTGGCTACAGACTGCTAATTAGCTGGTGTTTTTCAGGTAGCTGCGTTCATGATGAACAAAACGCTCTCTCTGGTCATCGTCTTCCCTGCCCCAACTCTCCCCAGTATCCACAATCCTATACACAACTGCAGGCCAATTTTCTATATATTACCATTTCCTGGAAAAAAAGTGCTTTGGGATCAGAAATTCCTAGTACATGACAATGAACATTTCTTTGGATTCTCTATGTAGCCACCTGCTTCTAACCTTATCTAACCTATTATAGGGTGTATGTGTGGGAAACCCATGCAGAGAATAAAAAGAATGTGACAACAGGTGGGAGAAACAGGCCTTCCTCTGCCAAGATGAAGGGTACATTTCTATGATTGCCAGGGAAGTATGAATTGCTTTAAGAGCTTGCCACTCCAGGAATTGGTTATTTTAAATGTGATATGAAAGGAAGATGAGGTCAGAGAGAGCAGGGCATGCATTTATTTCTTTTTTCCCACTAGTTAGAAAAATATAGTGGGACATGTAAACTAGTAGTAAAATGCCTCCATATCTCTGTGGGGAATATTTGGCCCTAAATAGGAAATGAGGCACCAGGAGAGAAAATGGAATTCCTTTCTGTTGACTTAAAAGTTAGCACCAGGGGAAGTACGTGGCTCTGGAATGGCAGTTGGAAATGAAAGAAAAGTGGAAAAGATGGGTGAGCAGGAAGCCAAGAGGGCAGAGTTGCGAGGGCAGAGTTGTGCTGTTATCAAAGAAGAGATGTGTTTGAGAATGGAATCTTTCTGAGATGTGAAATGATTGCTATAAAGTGTTCAAATGGAAAAAAATTCTGATTTAGGTAACATATCACTTTACATGCCTTTTCACTATGTAAGCAGATTTAATCTGTTTTAATGCCCAACAACAGATACACAGATTAATTAGACAAAAGTTCATTTGGAGTGATTTCTTTATCTTTTCGTATCACAAACTCTATGGGAGGTAAATACAAATCAATAAATGAAGTAAAGAAATTAGTGTACAAAATTGATATAGGGAAGACTATGAAGAGGCGTCTATTGACCATCAGTTCATGGAAAGCAGGAAAAGAGGTGTTTTCAGTGCCAGAGAACCAACCTATGTCTTGCCCACTCCTTACAGCGGTTCTGTCCCAACGTGTTCTACTAGTCTCTTTGAAATGAGAAAGAAGAGAAGGGGTTTACTTAGTCCAGTGGAAGGACTGACTTAATGGCTGTTAAAAATAGGCTGGTTTACAAATTCCTGTTAGAAGAGGAAGGATATAGAGCCAGAAAATGGGGATTAAGAATGAGATTGAGGGATGTGAACACTCCCAGACATGGGAAGGGAAGCTTCCAGATCCTAGAGCTTTATTGCTTTCCTGGTAAAAGTGTCTTCATTTCCAGCTCAGCATCTACCACACAGTAAGTACTCAACCTGTATTTGTTTCATTAATAAATGGGTGGACAGATGATGTAGGCAACAGCGTTTTGAATGTGAAGTGAGTTTTCAGAGTACAGACAACAGAAAGAATCTGCAGAGGATGATGAATATTGGGAGGAAAGGTAGAGAACAGTGGAAAAATGTATGAGGAAACAGGTTAGTTAAAAAGAATGTGGGTAGGATATAGAAGAGGAGAAGAAATGACCAGAAATAAGATGAAGGAACCTCTATACCAAGGTCAATAATGTAATGTAAAGCTTGTGAGTTTGGCATGTATTTTTAAACTTTCTTTTTACATATTAATGAATGGAGCTGGGGAAAAATTATAGACCAAAAAATGTCATTGAGGCAGAAACATAATAGGCTCAAAAATGCTGACCTTAAATTTGAGCTCTACTGTTTTGTAGCTACTTCCAAAAAAGGTTTTTCCCAATGGCCTGACCAAGACAGCCCCTAACCTCCTTTCTTTGCCCCCTAGGGACTCTCATTCAAGTGAAGCCTAGGGTTCTAGTTATGTACTGCTTCAAAGTCAAGTGTGGGTTGAGTCTGCTACTAGCTACAGACAAAATATTATTTATGGCTGAGATTTCCTCCTGTCCATTGCTCAACTCCAGCCTTTTCTCAGCCTAGACATTACAGTCTTGAGAACTGAAATCTCATATATAATATGTACTTTTTTCTTGCATGAGAAAAAAAAAACCCAACGACATGAAAATTTGCAGATACCCTGTGTTAAGTATTCCTGGATGTCACCCTGCAGCTCTAATTTCTGCTTTCTCCTCTGCATTCTGGGGACTGCTGCCGGACTTGTCAGCACCTTGTCACGGCTTCCTGTTGCGTGGGCTACCATCGGACTCTGTGTCCTTAACAATTATCCATAAAAAACCCCAGAAGATCCTTCACAATTAAAAAATATATATTAACAGGTAAAAAAAAAAAAAAAAAAAAGGAAGCCACTTTAAGAAATGCAGTTTCCTGGAGCGGGTGCTATGTGTAAAGGCTGCACAGCCTTGACTAACTGCAGCATAGTCTCGTCTTTCCCAGCCCCGTGATGCTCTTTTGTTCATGGTGTGACAAGGAGGTAGGGAGCCAATATGATTTAACTAAATAATACACAAATGTCAAGAACACTTTCATGTCTTGTGTACAGACCAGAATAAATGACTCGGATGGAATGTTTTGTTTTTCTTTTCAGGGAACAACTCCACAGTTTACAAGGAGCTTTGCTGACAAGAAGTGGCTAAGAAATATTATTTAAAATAAGCTATTTTAATGTAGGAGTAAATGGCTGAGGTTTTCATTTGGGTTCAAAAGATGGAGGTCTGGAAAGGAGCTTGACAGGCAGAAAGCAGTGAGGACTTAGGTTTGTCCTGGAATTCCTATGGGCAGTGGGGAGAAAAATAAGTCCAGTAAGAAATGAAAATGAGGAAACTAGTTTCTCAGAATTAAAGGTGAACTGAAAGGAATTGGCAGCTACCGGGACATGCCAGCCAGAGAGGCCACGGTATCCGATACACGTGACAGACCGAGAGACAACAGCAATGCTCCCCAAACAACTTGCCTGAAGGGCTTGCCAGGAAGCCAGATGCTGCTTCTGGAAGAATATCTTCCGTGATTGGGCATCTGGGTTCAGTGCTTTCCATTTAAAGAGGAGAAAGAAGGTGATAAAAGGCAGCACCATTACTGCCTTCTAAAAAAAAGTGCTCTAAGTGTATACATGCAGGCATGCATGCACACACACACACACACACACACACAAACATTAATAAATGTTGACATGGAAATTGTTTTTAAAAAGGACCCCTAAAAATGAAACTTTTCTTTTTAGATAGAAAGAAATGTAGTAGAGGCAGGGAAGTGGGGAGGGTGAGAAGACAGACACTAAGAAAACCCCTTCTATAAATATAAGGGCTCACTAATTAATTAGGATTAATTAGGTAATTTTATTTAAAGGGCTGGGATTATATCTGGTGTTCAATTAGAAAAAAGGAGTCTGAGGGATTGGCCTGTGCCTCTATCACAGTTGGCACAGCTTTCTCACTCTTTGTTTTACCATTCCTTCTTCCCTGGAAACACAATCGAGTATTGGTATTGGCAACAAAGCAGAGTGTGGTTTAGTGGACTGGAAATCAGGTGACTTGAGGTCTGCTTGATTTTTTTCTCCCTTCCACTTTGAAGTTTGCTCCATAAAACAAGGGAACCAAATTTCGTTATACACTTAAAAGCAGAGGGCAAGCGTTTTAAATCAAGGTGAGTTTTTTTTTCTTCAGCTGATGCTAAATAATTCAAGGTAGTATGGAAATACTGGATCTCAAATGATGGACAAGGAAGTTGGGGTTGACCTGATAGGAGCTAGAAGTGGTAGAAGTTATTTAGTAGTGAGAATTATGACAGAAGATGTAGAAATAAATTTTTGTATTTCAAGATCCGCTACTAATCCCAGATAATCAAGAAACCAGAAGAACTGGCAATCTTACTACGTATTGCAGTAATTGATCTAATAGGCTCCGCCCAACACTGATGGGTGGTCACAGATTCCCTAACTGAGTCTCCCTTGGTGTGGCCAGCCTCTTTTAGAACTCATTCATTGTAGTGCTTGCACCCTTTTAACATGCAGTCTTAATATTAAGAGTATCTCTTTTTTCCAGCCTTTAAGTTCAGGAGTAACTATGCAGGATGTGCAGGTTTGTTACATAGTTAAACGTGTGCCATGGTGGTTTGCTGCACAGAACATCCTATCATATATGTATTAAGCCCAACAGCCATTAGCTATTCTTCCTGATGCTCTCCTTCCTCCCATCCACCCTGCCCACGACCTTCCAACAGGCCCCAATGTGTGTTGAAAGGATTCCCTATTTAATAAATAGTGCTAGCTAGCCATATGCAGAAAATTGAAACTGGACCCCTTCCTTATACCATATTTAAAAATTAACTCAAGATGGATTAAAGACTTAAATGTAAAACCCCACACTATAAAAACCATAGAAGAAAATTTAGGCAATACCATTCAGAACATAGGCATGGGTAAAGATTTCATGATGAAGATGCCAAAAGCAATGGCAACAAAGCAAAAATTGATAAATTGGATCTGATTGAGCTAAAGAACTTCTGCACAGCAAAAGAATCTATCATCAGCGTGAACAGAAAACCTACAGAATGGGAGAAAGTTTTTGCAATCTCTGCATCTGACAAAGGTCTAATATCCAGCATCTGTAAGGTACTTAAACGAATTTACAAGACAAACAAACAGCCCCATTAAAAGGATTGTTATTTTTACAATCAGAAGAGCTCTGCTTGTTTGTCAGGATGCAAAGAAAAATATCAGGTGAGGGGAGATAAACTTGAGAGGAAGAACTTGCTTACCAACACCCTTAAGATGGAATATTCCCTAGTACTAGTCTGAAAATATCAAGTTTCTAAGATTCCAGGTGATATGGTTTGGCTGTGTTCCCACCCAAATCTCAACTTTAATTGTGTCTCCCAGAATTCCCATGTCTTGTGGGAGGGACCCAGGGGGAGGTAATTGAATCATGGGGGCCCGTCTTTCCCGTGCTATTCTCGTGATAGTGAGTAAGTCTCACAAGATCTGATGGGTTTATCAGGGGTTTCTGTGTTTGCATCTTACTCATTTTCTCTTGCCTCCACAATGTAAGAACTGCCTTTTACCTCCTGCCATGATTCTGAGGCCTCCCCAGCCATGTGGAACTGTAAATCCAATTAAACCTCTTTTTCTTCCCAGTCTTGAGTATGCCTTTATCAGCAGCTTGAAAATGGACTGATACAGTAAATCGGTACTAGTAGAGTGGGGCGTTGCTGAAAAGATATCCAAAAATGTGGACGTGACTTTGGAACTGGGTAACACACAGAGGTTGGAACAGTTTGGAGGGCTCAGAAGAAGACAGGAAAATGTGGGAAAGTTTGGAACCTCCTAAAGACTTGTTGAATGGCTTCGACAAAAATGCTGATAGTGATATGAACAATAAGGTACAGGCTGAGGTGGTCTCAGATGGAGATGAGGAACTTGTTGGGAACTGGAGCAAAGGTGACTCTTGTTATGTTTTAGAAAAGAGACTGGTGGCATTCTGCCCCTGCCGTAGAGGTCTGTGAAACTTTAAAACTTGAGAGAGATGATTTAGGGTATCTGGTGGAAGAAATTCCTAAGCAGCAAAGCATTCGAAAGGTGACTTAGGTGCTGTTAAAAGCATTCTGTTTAAAAGGGAAACAGAGCATAAAAGTTCAGAAAATTTGCAGCCTGATAATGAGTAGAAAAGAAAATCCCATTTTCTGGGGAGAAATTCAAGCCAGCTGCAGAAATTTGCATAAGTAGCAAATTTAATCCCCAAGACCATGGGAAAAATGTCTCCAGGCCGTGTCAGAGACCTTCATGGCAGCCCCTCCCATCACAGGCCCAGAGGCCCAGGAGGAAAAAGTGGTTTTATGGGGTGGGCCCAGGGTCCCTGTGCTGTGTGCAGCCTAGGGATGTGGTACCCTGCATCCCAGCCACTCCAGCCATGGCTGAAAGGGGCCAACGTAGAGTTTGGGCTGTGGCTTCAGAGGGTGGAAGCCCCAAGCCTTGGCAGCTTCCATGTGGTGTTGAGCCTGTGGGTGCACAGAAGTCATGAATTGAGGTTTGGGAACCTCTGCCTAGATTTAAGATGTATAGAAACACCTGGATGCCTAGGCAAAAGTTTGCTGCAGGGGCAGGGTCCTCATGGAGAACTTCTTCTAGGGCATTGCGGAAGGGAAATGTGGGGTCAGAGTCCCCACACAGAGTCCCTTCTGGGGCACTGCCTAGTGGAGTTATGAGAAAAGAGGGCCACCATCCTCCAGACCCCAGAATGGTAGATCCACTGACAGCTTACACTGTCTGTCCAGAAAAGCTGCAGACACTCGATGCCAGCCTGTGAAAGCAGCCAGGAGGGAGGCTGTACCCTGCAAAGCCACAGGGGCAGAGCTGCCTAAGACCATGGGAACCCATCTCTTGTATCAGCATGACCTGAATGTGAGACCTGGAGTCAAAGGAGATCATTTTGGAGCTTTAAAATTTGACTGCCCCACTGGATTTTGGACTTGCATGGGGGCCTGTAACCCCTTTGTTTTGGCTGATTTCTCCCACTTGGAATGGCTCTATTTACTCAATACCTGTACCCTCTTTGTATCTAGGAAGTAATTAGCTTGCTTTTGATTTTACAGGCTCATGGGCAGAAGTGACATGCCTTGTCTCAGATGAGACTTTGGACTGTGGACTTTTGGGTTAATGCTGGAATGAGTTAAGACTTTGGAGGACTGTTGGGAAGGCATGATTGGTTTTGATATGTGAGGACATGAGATTTGGAGGGTCAGGGGTGGAATGATATGTTTGGCTATGTTCTCCCCCAAAACTCAATTTGAATTGTATCTCTGAGAATTTCCACGTGCTATGGGAGGGACTCAGCGGGAGGTAATTGGATCATGGGGGCTGGTCATTCCCGTGCTATTCTTGTGATAGTGAATAAGTCTCACGAGACCAGATAGGTTTGTCAGGGGTTTCCATTTTTGCTTCTTCTTCGATTTCTCTTGCTGCCACCATATAAGAAGTATCTTTTGCCTCCCGCCATGATTCTGAGGTCTCCCCAGCCACGTGGAACTGTAAGTCCAATTAAACCTCTTTTTCTTCCCAGTCTTGGGTATATCTTTATCAGAAGCATGAAAACAGACTAATACGCTAGGCTTACAAAGTTGATGTTACCTGGAACCACTCACTGGCTATTAGATTATCATCTTGTTCAATGAAGTAACACGATTCCATTTGTTCAACAAAAATTATTGGGTATCTATGTAGGACACGGTACTAGGGGATATAGCAGGAATCAAAATGACACAAATTTCTGCCCTTCTGGAGCCAGTGCTCTAAGAGCAGAAGAGGCCAGGTTAGTTCTTTATATTTTCAGGACCTGGCTATGCTATAGAATATCATTTATTTCCCTGCTAGATTATATTTATTCCTGTGGTTTTTTTTTGTTTTTTAAAGCTGAAGGGTGAAGGTAAGAACAGCGGCTGATCATTGTTATAAATTCTGCCCAGTGTCCTGTTAAGCTGAGGTTATTCTAGGTGTTCCTTGTGTAATGAGTAGTTTTCATCACAAAATATAATACCTTTGCTCTTGCCAAATGTTTTTTCTATCAATATGCATGCCATTCTCAGACTCCTTTTCTGGTTATCTCTTTCTCTGACCACCCATTCAATGTTAGAAGTCTCTAGGAATCTGTCCTTGACTCTCTTCTGGGTTCACATGGTCCCTTGGAGGCATTCATGACCTTACCCCATCGCCATCTTTAAACCAACAACTCCAAAATTTGTCCCTAGATCTCAATCACCTTTCTTGCATTCCCAACATATATTTCTTATTCTTGACTGGATTTTGCTAATAGAATATAACAATGAGCAAGTCACATTATGTTAACAAAATTTCTGCTTTCTTCATGCCTCCAGTTTGGTCCTTTTCCTATATGAAATGTAAGTTAAGGATATCATCATTCAGCTAATTCAAAATCTGGGTGCCATCCTGGAATCCTTCGTCTTCCTAACCTCTCACATGTACTTGGTGCACATGTTCTGTTGCATCTACTGCTTCAATGCCTCCTGTATCCATCACTTTCCCCCATTCTCCCTATCACTCCCTTAGCTGGGGATCTCTAGCTTGGACTACTATACCAGCATCTTTACTGTTTTCCCTACTTCTGGTGTTGCCCTTCTACAAGCCATCCTTCACTCTTATAAAAACTGTGGTCTTTATGAATACAAATTTCATTACCTTACCTCTCCACTTCAGATCCTTCAGTGATTTTCCTAATGTCTACAGGTTGTTTTTGTTTTGTTTTGTTTTTGTTTTTTGACATGATCTTGCTTTGTTGCCTAGAGTGCATTGGCAAAATCATAGGTCACTGTAGCCTCCGACCTCCTGGGCTCAAGGGATCTTCCTGTCTCAGCCACTTGAGTAGCTGGGACTACAGATGCATGCCACAATGTCTGGCTAATTTTTTAATGTTTTGTAGAGACGAGTTCTCACTATGTTGCCCAGGCTGATCTGGAATTCCTGAGCTCAAGCGATCCTCCCTCCTCAACCGCTGAAAGTGCTAGGATTAAATGAGTGAGCGACAGTGCTTAGCCTACAGAAAGAATTTCAAGCTCCTTATCAGACTGCATGGTATTCTTCACAATTTAACTTGTTTACAACATTAGAGGCTCATAATCTGCCACTGTTTATTCTCTTTATAATTCCTAATTCTCTAATCCTTCCAGAGGACTCGCCATTTCTTTACCACATTGCAGTTCTCTTCCATGTTCTTGTACGGAGTATTCTCTCTCCCTATAGTAGGTCTGTTGTCTGCCAAGCCAACATCCTTAAAGATAGCTTGTTTCATGTCCTTTGGGGGGCATCCTTTGATTTTTCTAAGCTAAATTTCAGCTGCTGCCTAGAATTCTCCTAGCATTTTAGATATTGCATCATATTTGTTATAATTGTTTACTAATTTATCTGCCTCAGGAGACAATAAGATACGTGAGGGTAGGAATCCTCTTTATGCCTTTAACATTGAGTTGAAGGGTCAGCAATTTTTTCCTGTGAAGGGTCAGATGGTAAATATTTTTGGCCTTGTGTACCTTGTTGTGACTTATTGTGACCTCTTACCATTGTAGCATGAAAGCAGCCACAGGCAAAACATAAACGAATAGATGTGTGTTTCAATAAAACTTTATTGACAAAAACAGGAGGCAGGCTGAGTGTGGCCTGTGGGCCGCACTTTTCCAACCGCTGATTTTGTTCAGGCCTGGAATATAGCAGGCACTCATTTGAGACTTCCTGAAGGAATTTGTAGGTAGAATTTTACAGTTACCAAACATTTTCACAAATATGAATTTATTTGACTTAATTCACACCTGAACAAAAAGGACGGTTACAGTCTTTGAAAGATTTTCTCAATGTTGTACAGTTTCTAAGGGCTGAGGTTGGGACCTGAGACTATGTCTTCTGATTCCAAATTCTTTCCATTAGGTTAAAGGCCAAGATTCATAGTAGAGAAGAGTGGGGCAACTTAAAAATTTTACCTCTCATGAGGGAAATACCCTCATACAGTTGGCCATCACTTAACAATAGAGACAACAATGATAGATGGGATGGTAGCAACCTTAGGTTTTGTTGTTTCCTATTTTTCAGTGGTGAATGTTACCATTCAAATGTTAAATCTAAAGATCTAAAGTAATAATTTCACTCCCGTCTTAAAACCTTATCTCCCACAGCCTTCCTCTAGAACGAGGAGGCACTGCTGGAAGGATCACTGAACCTTAGTCCTCAGCTCACAAACCTTATAAATCCCATGCCAAGATGTCTCCTAAGTAGATGACATTTTAATGATTACTATGGGGAGTTGGGAACTATTGCTTCACCCTCACGATCAGAGTAATTAATTTTCTTAACTACCAGGCCAAATTCTGCCATGGGAGTCCAGTTGAGAAATTTCAGGCCCATAGGAAGTACGTTAGCTCTTTAAAATGATTAGGGTGCCATTTCAAATACAAAAGCAAAAGAGCTAGGAAGCTTCTGGCTTATTTCAAACAACTCACAATCCCTGTCCCACAGGAAAAGAGAAAAAAGAAAGAAGAGAGAGAGTAAAAGAAAATAATAATTTGCACAGGTTCCTCATTTTCCAGTAAAAATACCCATGTCTGCAAGTCTTTGGATATCAGGTATTGTGGTTGGGTGAAAGACCAAAGTGTACAGAAAAAGAATGGAGTGCCAGAAGACAGCACAGAAAAACATAACGTGCTCAAAAGCACAGCAGAGCTGAGCATTCAGAGGCCTGGATGGGAGGCAGAGAACGTCACCAGCATGGCCCCTGATGACCAGAGAGAAGGGTGATGGCTGTGGGCTTTGAAGTCCATTCTTTAACCATATCTGATTTCTCCTCACCAAAACATCAGAAATACCTACAGTGCCATTTTAAAGACAGGGTAGACGAATTATTTTGTCTCCATTGTTTTCAGATACAACCCTTATATTTCTAGGTCATTATCATTTAAGGCGCCTCTGACATGCTTTTGTAGAATATTTTATTTAATATCCATGAAGACCACAGAGAAGCTTTAAATATAGGTTTACTTTCACAAAATAGCCCCAGCTCAACAGTTTCTACTTTCAACGAGGCATTCAATTGACATTCGTCCATGAGGTTTGTCTATTCAGCCGTATCATTTTTTCACCTTGGAATTCTATGAACAGCTGGAAAACTTTCTTAGAGTCAATGCAAAAGGGAAGATTTTAACTTTCCTTTCAACCTATTTTACAAAGTGCAAGTCTCCTATAATAATGTTTATTTGCACCTAAAATCTGCAGCAAATATATTCTTCCAAAGCTATTTTTAAAAATCAACAAATAACATTACTTCCTAAGTCATTATTAAAAGTCGCCCATTTCTAAGACATTTTTATTTTCTTTGAGTAATGTGTGCATGCATAATGTGTACATAAAAGTTCTTTTGAGTCCTTACCCCCCCACCTCACAAATTTGAGATTGTTTTGGCTTGCAAAATGCATGCTACAAAGGAAATCTGGCTAACTAGTTAAATTTAGCTCTGTGGAAAGACTTTATTTATTTTCTAAATTTTCCATAATTATGTATTATTTTTATCATGGAAATGAAAATATGGAAAAAGACTTCAGCAATATCTAGAATATACTAATAGTCATGACAACAAAAGTTCTAGTACTTCCAAAGGGCAGCACCAGGCCTAGGTGGAGATGTAGTTGATAAGATTCCAAGTGAATATGTAGTTGATAAGATTCTAGGTGGATATGTAGTTGATAAGATTCTAGGAGGGTTTATATTGGTGACTGGGACACAGAGTATGGCCCTGCTGGCTTCAAAATCTCTTACTTATCAGGCTTTCATAAAGCTGGTGTTCTGTTTGTCTTGGCAGGAAATTCTGCCCATGAAAATCACTCTGAGAAGTTATGCAACAAAGCAAGAGAACTAGAAGTCTCCTAGGGAGACTCTTCTAACAGAGGAGGCTCTTCATAAGAGGCATAGGGAGACCTGTGCCTATTTCCAATTTCCTTATGCCTGCCCCAAAGGCAGGCAGACTAGATGATCACATTAGCAAACTATCACTTGGAGGGTGAAAAGAGTTGGAACTAAGACCAGGGGACAATATGCCAGCCAGGCTGACAGGGAGTCTGAGACAGAAAAGAGTGGGGATTGGGTATGAGAATGGGGGTGTGATGTAGCTTGTCAAACATGTGAAATAGTCTCACTGGGACTCTGGGAAACTGGCTGAGTCAGGACAGTAAGGAAACTCAAGTTTTGGAAAAAGATTCTGAGGTGGGATAAAGAATTTTCTGAAAATCATGAAATTTAGCAGTAATTTAGCCTGCACTGCCTTGGTAATTCTTGCTATATTTATTTCATTAATAATTATATTACCCTTATTATAAAATACTGTAATAATAATACATGTAATATAATACATGTAAAAATAATACATTGATGTAAAATGTTTATTTAGTACTTATGTGCTAAGTACTATGCAAGACTCTTCAAAAGCATTATTCATATACTTCTCACCACAGAAGTAAGTTCTTTTATAATCTCCCTTTGACAGATGACAAAATGGAAGCTTAGAGTTGAATGAATTGGCCAAGGTTATACCTCCAGTAAGTGGCAGAGCCAAGACTTGCATTCAGATCAGCCTAACTCCAAAGCCTGGTTTCTTTGTTCCCTTAACCTCAATGCCTCCTCCTATACCATTATTAGAGGGGAAAAAGAGACACAGGAACAAAACTCTCACAATCCAACAACTAAAATAAAGAAATATTAACATTTTAGTAAATATTTTTATGGTCTTTTCTACACTCCCAACTTTTTTCCCCATATTTATAATTATGCTCTCTTTGAGTATGCAAAAGACTGTATCTCTGATTTTATTTAACATTTAACACAGCATTTCTCCAAGTTGAAGCAGAAAGAAAATAAAAACCATGAACTACACTTTACTAAGGCAATATGATGTATCCTGTTCTACGTAACCCTCTCCTATCACTGAACACACTTACATTGTTTCCAAGTGTTCACTGTTGCAAACAGTGCTACCATGGACAATTTTATCTGCATAAACTTTTCTCCTCTATGTGACTGGTTTTAAAGGTATGAAACTTTGAAAAGTCTGCATTCTCGAGATATATTGCATATACGGGTTTTCCGACATGTTGGCTGTCCATCCCAACCAGCAGCATATAGAGGGCTTGATTAATACACACCTGCCAAAATTGGATTCACCCTATTTCATTAGTTTTCTACAACCTTGTCATCTTCTTTCCCATGTCTGTTTTTGGAAAACAGAGAAAAGGGCACCCTTCTAAACAATATCTCATTTTGCTTTTAAAAATTATGCTATCGGGGGACTATTTTCATAAGTACTTATCATTGAAATCTCAGATGTATCTCTGTGGCTGACTGGATGTGGGAGACAAATGAAAACTATGTGGACTTTTCCTTTGAAAAATCTAAAGATTTTGGCCATTTCTTTCCTTTTGACGTCCATCACTCCAATCCAATTGCAACTCCCCTGGGACCTCCTGGGTTCTCTCCTCTTTCTACCTCTTTCATCCTATACCCTGCTGTCAGATGACTCTTACATTAACACTGAGCACATCATGCAATTTTCTCATTCATAGAAGGTTAATGATTCCCTAGTTATTAACCCCTTTACTGGCTCTCAGCCACCAGCTACTATCCATCAGCAAGTAAACCATCTTGCTAGGTCCTCCTTCCCATTAACTTCATCTTCATTCTGCCTCTCTGCCTTTCCAAAGAAGCAGGCTATAGGAAAATGCATTTGACACTTGTATTTTATAGAGACAGTTTTGCCATTTATATGATGATTCAGAAGGTACCAGAGGACCTTCCAGGGCCTATCACTGTAATGTCAATTTGTGAAAATGGCTATTAACAAAGGTTTCTGGCTGACGGGATCTTGAAATGATAGCTTATTCCGAATTCCTGGTCTTAAGCTATGATAGCAGATGCATAGAACTTGACCTCGAGTTTGATTAAGAATGAAGAACTCTGGACTCTGAGACTAGTCAGCCTGTGCAGCCATTGTGCAACCTTATGCTTAATATAATCACAATCCTTTAAAAATTCTGGCTTTTGTGGATAGGATCTGCATTTACCTTCTAGTCCAACTGTGCTGCATTAAGCTTTCCCAGTTGATAGCTGATCTGCTTTGAGGAGTGCATTTAACTCAGAGCTCTGCAAAAATGGAGTGCTTTTCTGTTGACTGCAGAGTACGTAGGTCAAGTGGAATTTCTGGCACTTCATTACATTCCCTGACCCTCACTAAACAAACTTCAAAATATATATATTTGCAACAATTTGGAATAAACACTACATACAAGGGTTGACGATAGATTTTCTGAAGAACTACCAAATGCATCAAGACTAAGGAAAACATTCTAATAATTCTTTCAAACACGAATATATTTAAATTCCTGTTAAACAATCTTATTTAGTCTTCTCAGGCTTTGATGACATGCCACGATTGGCTGTTTATCAAAAACTTAGCAAAAAAATGCTTAACAAGATATAATTGTGTGCACACACTCATGCATAACTAAACCCAGTTTATAAATTGGTACAGGTTGAAATATAGTCATACCACCCAAGAAAGGTTGGTGGCTAGCAAACAACACTTCTTCCCATGTATGATAATCAATCTTAAAATGTGAATACTGTGAAGTGATATAATAATCTGATCTTAAATCTTAATTTAAAACATCTATTTGCATCTCTATTGAACTATATGAAAGTTCTAACAAGATTAGGAAATTAACTTGGATGTAAAAAACAGGATCAGGCATTAATTGTTAAAACTGGGATTATGTGGCTTGGACATGGACGATCGTCATCCTTTGAAGGTTTTTAACTAGATAGATTCTCTTCTGTGTGTTTTATTTATTTTATTTGAAGGAAGATTTAGCTGACTCTTAGTTTCTTTATTTTATAGCTGCTCCTTCAGTTGAAAAAAAAAAAAAGGGAATAATTGGGACAGAGTAATGGATATTTCTCAAGAACTTTAAGACAAGGTATTGCATAGCATTAAAGGGTATACTTTTCCATTTGTTTTATGACTTTGTCCAGTTAAAGTTACTGAGATAAGCACTCCAGTATTTACTTGTAACTTGAAACTGCTTTCATGGTGTGTCTGGATCCTAAGGGAAAAGAATTAACATTTGAGGAATGCTTACCTTGTGCCAGGCATTTTATATGCATTATCTCATTTAATTCTCATAACCACAAGATACGGTTGATAGTATTTAATCCGATTTTACTTGCCTGAGATCATAATGGGAGTAAAGCATAGAGCAAGGATTTGACTCTAGGTCTCTCTTTGTATTTCTTTAAAGCCCAAGATCCTTTCACTAAACCACATTGGATTTCTCACCGTAGCCAGTATGTGAGAGTGACAAGAAGGAACACTCTAATAGTAAGAGATTTTCTGAACTTTAAGATAAAGTTCCCCTTTGAGAGTAAAATAGGACAGAAAATGATATGATGAGTCAGATTAAAACATGTTCCCTAACGCAATGAACTGGTTTAGCAAGTTATGGACTGTGTATACCATGAAATACTATTGATATCATTAGAAAGAATAAGATAAGTCTGTTTAATGAAATAGAAGTCTGTATATGAGTTGCAAAATAGTTGTATAATAATATGTGCAATATGATGTACTTTAACATTAGAAGCAACCATACACACATGTTTGCATGTGTTTAGGAACAGGTCAGGAAGGGTACATACAAAAATGTTAGTTACTTCTGTTCAGCAGGCTAAGAGCTGTAGGCAGATTTCAGTTTTTAAATGTAAATGCATCACTGTTGCTTAATTTTGGGGGGTGCAATTGCATGTATTACATTCACAATGAAAAATCATGTAATGGATTAGTTGAACAATCTGTAGGAATGACTCATCCCAAATTATGAGTGATTGAGGTGTTTAAGGAGATTTAATCTCACAAAAGCAAAACTGCTCAATCTATTTGAACCTCTGTCAGGCTTCAATTTTACTATGCATATATCATGAAAGCTAAAACCTCATAACTTGTGTTGCACTCTGCCTTATCTGAAGAAGGTGTTAACAGAAGGCAAATGAGTAACAGTCATTTCAGACTTAACATGTCCAAAATAGAGCTCTCAAATCTGCTTTTCCTACTCAACTTGTTCCTCTCTGCAGTTTTACCCATCTCTGTGACACTATCGCTTCTTCACTTGCCCAAGTTGAAACCCAAAAGTTGCACACTTGATTTCTCCTTTCCTTTCCCCATGGTATCCCAACCAGCAGCAAGTCCACCCTGATCCATCTCTACAATATCTCTACCCATTTCTCTCTGAGGGCTCCACTCAAGCCACCAATATCTCCTGCCTGGACTACTGTTGTTGTCTGCCATTAGGTCTTCCTCTCTTCACCTTTGCAATGCATTCTCCACTTAGCAGCCAGATCAATCTTTTACACTCCCTTAATTGTAGCATTCTTCAGTAGTTCTTCCTCAAATTTAGAATGGTATCCAAATCTCTCACTGTGGACCACAAGAACCTATGTGATCTGATGCTAGTGTGATGCTTGGGACTTCAGCTCCTGATCCCATCTTGCCTCCACATTAAGGCCTAGCAGTTCGGGTTTAATTTCTGCTTTTCAAATACTTCATCTCTTAGGGGCTTCTAGGGCTTTGCATTTGCGTTTTTTTTTTTTTTCCTGGAAGACTCCTCTCTTAGCTATTTACATGGATAGCACCTTATCAATCTGAGCCAACATTTTACAGATGAGGAAATTGGTTGCAGAGGGGTTAAATAACTTATTTGTGGCCCCAGCACGTGGTACATGGTGGGGCTGAGTTTTGAATCCATGTCTGAATCATTTCATGTTCTTTCTATTATGTGAGTTAACAAAGTCAAGATGACCCATCCCAGGGTCCAGGCGATGGTTCTGACAAGCAATCAGCAAACATATACTAGTTGAAAAGGCCTTGAAAAATAAGTTATTTCAGAAGTTCCTTTTGTAGATTGTCCTTCCTATCCCTAACACATTCTCCAGCTTCTGCAGAAAGACCTAGTTCAGCTACAAGGGAAAATACGAGATGTACGCATTTGGAAACTCTTGCCTTAGAGATGTGAAATTCAATATTGCCCATTTAGGAAATGACTATAAAATGACACATCCAGAAATCCTTACAACTTACTTAGTTAGATGTCCAAAGAGGACTTTCATGGTGTCACGATTTGGCGGAGGGAGTTTTTGTACAAGAGACTTTACAGCTTCAATTCTTGTGTTGTTGTCTTGCTTTTCTGAAAAAAAAAAAAAATTAAAAAGGAAGGTTAGGGAAAAAACAAGATTTCATAGGTACAGGTACATGAGAAAATTTTCTTGAGAAAATTTTGGACTGAGACTAGCAACTAAGAGTCCTAGTCAGTAGTCAAAGGGAATAGGTGGACTCAACCTGGTTATTAAGGAGTTTCTTTTTATTTTGACTCTGAACTTGACAGTGGCAGGCCTTCTGGGAGGCTGTGTATGAACTGATTAGCTTTTAGCCTTTGGACCTTTTCTCCTTTCTGCTTCTTTGAATGTAGATGGAATGGCTGTACTGTGAGATAATCTTAACATGAAAGCAACAACGATGTGACTTTGACATTATCTTCCTGATCTTAACATTTGGTTTTCTTAAATGTCCTGTTTTACAAGGTGTGGTAGGGTGAATAAGGGCCTTCCAAAGATGTCTGTGTCTGAATCCCTGGAATGTGTGACTATGTTACCTCACATGGCAAAAGGGACTTTGCAGATATGATCAGTTAGAGATTCTGAGATGGGGAGATTTTTCTGGATTATCTGAATGGGCCCAGTGGAATGACAAAGATCCTTATTAGGGAGAAACAGGAGAATGAGAGTCAGAGAGAAAAGGTGATACGACTTCTCATGTGACAATGGAAGCAGAAAAGAAAGGGTATGCAATGAGGGGCTGCTGTCTGAGGAATTGCGACAGTCTCCAAAAGCTGGGAAAGGCAAGGAGACAGAGCCTCTAGGGGTACTGCAGGCCTACCAACCTCTTCAGTTTCAGTCTGAAACTGATTTCAGACTTGCACCCTCCAGGACTGTAGGAGAATAAGTTTGTGTTTTAAGTTTGTGTGAGTGTTAAGCAGCAATGGGAAACTAAACAAGGACATATAGTGTGATTTGATTACAAATATTCTATTGTTGCTTGATTTTGTAGAAGGGCAAAATTGTTTTAAAAATTATTTCCATGTTATCCTTTTTCCCTTACACATTTTGTTTTTGCTTTAAAATAAAAGAGCGTAAAACGGAAAAAAAATTGAAATAGCATATTTCCTGGTCATACACATTTTATAAAATAGGAAGTTGTTCAAAACTGCATATCACATTGATTTCTCTCATTTTGTTTTGTTTATAGATGGAAAAGTAAAAATTGATTTACTTAGTACACTAGGGAATTCATCTTTCCATAGTTTTAACCAGGGCCTTACCATCTAGAGGTATAATTATTTATTGAACTTAAACACCTCATGCACTTTCCCTTCTATACTTTAACTTCTAGCACAGGGCTCTTGATGATTCTAAACAGGCTACAGCTGGAAAATAAGATATAAAAAAGACTAATATGTAAGGCGAACATCCACCCAATAACCATTCTCTTCTTCCTTAGCAAGACAATCCCACTATTGAGAGGATGGTAATAGAGCCAGCTGCCTTGGAGCTGGAGTGGCCATGGGACCAAGTCTGGCCAATGAGACTGAAGTGACAGTGTTGGTCAGGCCTTCTGGGAGAGCATGCATGAGCTGATTTAGCTTTTAGCCTTTGTACCTTTCTTCCTTTCTGTTTCTTTGAATGTAGATGGAGTGGCTGTACTATGAGCTAATCTGGAGAACTGAAGCTCTGTGGAGTGAAATACACAGGTAGAAAGGGCTTTCTCGAATCTGTGGAGCAGTCATACCAGTCCTGCACTGTCTGCCTCTGGGTTTCTTTTGTATTTTTTGAGACAGGATCTTGCTCTACTGTGCAGCCTGGAGTGCAGTGGTGTGAACATGGCTCACTGCAGTCTCAACTCCTGGGCTCAAGCTATCCTCCTGCCTCAGCCTCCTGAGTAGCTAGGACCACGGGTGCATGCCACCATGCCCAGCTCATTTTATTTTTTGTAGAAAAAGGGTCTCCTTATGGTGCCCAAGCAGGTCTTGAACTCCAGGGCTCAAGCAATCATTCCGCCTTGGCCTCCTTAAGTGCTGGGATTACAGGCAGAAGCCACCACGCCTGGCCCACTGGGTTTCTTTGACATAAGAAAATAAGCCCTGTGTACTGAAGCCTTTGAGGATGGATCTCTGATACTAAGGCCAAATACAGTTCTTAATAATAAGATGTACTTACAAAAGTCAATAGGTATATAAACTTTATGGCAGTAGGATAAGAAAGAGTTAGTTTAGAAACTGGCAGTTTCTTTAATATGTTGTGGCAAAAGAATTTTTTTTATAAGGAATTACAGGAAAATATCCTGCAGAAGATGGTATTTGGCTAAAGTGGGATGGGGGCAGTCTTCCTAGTAGAACTCTGCTTGGAAGCTTTTCTTTTTCCTTCTAAAACCACAAAGGCCTATAAATAATGCCTCCCACAGTCAAAGCTTTCAAAATTGCAGTTATTCTTAGAAGAGTTCCAACATAATATGGCTTGGACAACTGCAAATAAAAGAAACAAAGGGGAGCGAGAAAGAGGAAAAAAAAAGAAAGTTGCAACATCATAGCCTATACCAGACCTCATCTTTTCTGCCAAATAGTAAAAAGCCCTCTTGGAGCTTAATGGTGGTAAGAAAATGTGATGCTTCACAAGACCAATTGGAGCCTATGAAATATCATAAACCAGAAAAAAAGTACAAGTTAATAAAGATGAGAGTGAAATTGGTATAGTATGCCCAGGTCAGAGCTATTAGGGGTGCTTGAATGCTTTCTATCTAACCATTTGAAGCTAATACCACACAACCATAATTGTGTGTGTATATATGCGTGTGTATACACACACACACACATATACATATATTCATTCAAGAGGTGGATACATTCTGTACAGTTTGGCATGATTCCAGTAGTGCAGTTTACCTGAGGATCTGGTGAACTACTAGGTGAAAGCAATCAGTATGAAACTGGGAAGGGGATAAGAGGGAAGGGGATAAGAGGAGAGGAGATAGGAGGAGAAGAGACCTTTCTAATTTCACTGAAGTCTCTAACTAAAGTAATAATCAGGTTAATGCCAGAGTCTCCAAAAAAGGGACCAGTTGACATTGAGGGCTACAGAAGTAGCAGCTACAAATGAAGGTTGACAGGCAAGGAGTGGGGAGTAGTCTTGTTGGTTCCAACCAGCAAACTTTACTCATAGGTAACATGATCCAGTCAGGGTGGGGTTAGAAAAGATTGGCCCTTGCTTAATTAGAAAGAGCTGATTTGCAAGGACACTTTCATGGTGTTTGGGCAGGAATCAAGACATAATCAAGTCTATTAAGCCAACAGGTAAAAGAATTATGAGCTTTCTTAGAGTCAGCTCTCCCTCTCCTGTGTTCTGTTGCATTTAGAATATTCTACTTACACTTCACATGGTATTTCTACTGCTTGAATGCTTGTCAAATTCCCCTATTAAATAGGGAATTTTCCTTTAAAGCTAGGCAATTTTTATACTAGCATGTGGTGGGTTAAATGAATGAAAAAGGAATTAGTGAGTGAACTAATGAAAGTTGTGACCATGAATTGGAATATGTGGACCTTGGTTTGAATTCTGTAACGGCTTTTTATTAGCCGTGTGGTCTTGGAGAAGTTTCTTACTCTCTTTGAATAAGATCTAAAAGTGTAGGTTTGTTGAATAAACAAGATAGTATGTAATGTACCAAGCACAATTACAAGTAAAACAAAGTACTCTATAAATGTTCACCTTTCCCTGCACCCCTCTCATCCCTTTTGAGGCCCAAGCCACTGGGTCTTGTTCACCTTTTAATTCCAGCAGTTAGCATACTATTTGGTTGCAGGGACATTCAAAATGTAGTTGCTAATTCTTGAACTGAGTTGGTGCCAGTTGCTGAAAGTACAATTGCTATGGTAGCCCAACATTACACAACAACCTAAATACTTTGTGATAGGCTGAGTAATTGATGGTCTGAGTGGTGAGCAGGTCAGTTGTGTATAAGTATCCTTATGAAAAGTACATGTTGGTTTCCAAGTTTGCCTATAAGAAACATTCTAGGTGAAGAATATTTTATAGAAATATTTTTCTCTCTTTTTCCACTTTCACACATTCTTGGGGAATCAGACAATTGGATATTGGTGCATGCATATTTGTGGCCAAGTTATACTTAAGTGCTAAAGGGGGAAGTGTACCATGGCTTAGAGAGAGCTGAAATATTAAGGAGGAACAATTTATTTTTCTTACAACATAATCAGAACAAAATCTTCTGAAAAGGTTATAGTAAAGCAGTGTTTTTTTTTTTTTTTTTTTTTTTTTCATTCAAATCAATACCACACCCACTCTTCCATAGCTTGTAAAATCAGGAAATAACACAAACACTTCAAGTGGAGGAACATCTAAAAATACAACTGGATACATTAAAATTGAAATGACACCTTTTCAGATCTGGTTTATTGATGTGTCATATTAGGAATTGGAATCAGCATACATAATACAGGAGTGGTTAATGAGCTAAGATTCATACACAGCTTACTAAAGATGTGTCAACTGTCTTCAATTGATTCAGTGAGCATCTGAAAGACAGCATTTTCTATTAATATTTCTCCTTCAGCATATGTTTTTCTCATTATGAAGCGCTGAAGGTTCTGAGAAGACTTTGAGATATCACTAACTTTTTACATTACGACTGGTGGGAGGAGGAAGGAACTTTCTGTACTTGGAGAATTAGAGAATCTCTTAGGCAAAGTGTATGTGAAGAGACTTATACAAAATCTTTCCAGAAGTAATGAACTCCATAATTCTTTCCCTCTTTCATTTGCACTTACTCCTGCCCTCATTCTATTATGATTTATTTTTGCCTCTATTCCATGTAATACCTCCATTTTAGTTCTCCACCCATATCTGAATAGCCTCTTCAATGTTTAAGCTGTGAACCCACAATTGCACACACAACTTTTTGTAGTGCTTCGTTTTTTCCATCCAAAAGTGATTCTCAACTGTTTCTTACTAATACCCATTCCTCACCAACCTGCCCCCATCTTCTCAAACTACATCAAACTCATTGTCATAAACAAGCTTCAAAAACGATTCCACGCTGTTCAGAGAAGTAACACCTACGTGATGTGAAATAGCCTTTAACGTTATGATAAGAATGCGGCTTTATAGTTTTGAGGGCACACTTTTCAAGATATGGTTTATGATAGTTACACTTGTATTCATCTGCATGAAATGTTGTTACTAAAGCACATTTACAACCCAATGCCTTTTAGAAAAGAGATAAGATAAAGCTGTATACGATGATGGAAAAAGTTCTGTACAGTGAAGAACCTTGGATCTGATGTCCCCAGACACTTTTCTGTCCTTATCATCCATGCCTTTATTGTTCTTATAGCTTGATGTTAAATCATATTTAAAAATAAATTCTGCTTTGTTATATAGGTTCACTCAGAGGAAGAAAAAACTAGATTATCCCAGTAATCAATGTATACGGAGTACTATTCATCTCATTTGTCTACAATTCTTAAAGGACAACTGTATTCCTTTGTTTTAAAGAGGTCAGTAGTACCGCAGCTGTTCTGCTTCTGAAAGTTATTCTGAAATGTCTAATGCACCCTGTATGAAAAACATGGTAGTCCCTATATGTCAGAGCTATATTTGGAAGAATAGCAGTTCTCTAGTTTCTATTCAATTTATACTTTTTGTACTGTGGCCATTTCCAAATTTAGTTAGAGACTGTGCTTGCTTACAGGAGGAAGGAGTATCTCCAGAGATCATTTTATTTGTTTCAGCATGCCTTACCACTGGATACAAACCTCTGAGGATACACTTTTTAATGCCAAAACTTGAGTTGCCCATTGAGGAGTCATCCCAGGGATGACAACAATTGCTTGATAAATATCTTTGAGTAACTCACAGTTGCTTTAAGAGGAGATGCTCTGGGGGCAAATTCAAATCTCACAAATAGATACAAATATACACATGCTTCAAACTCACATTATAAATAAGAAAATCGGTATATCCAGTGACACACCACTTCTCAGGAATCTGGAAAAGACTGAGTTAGAATTTTTGCTATGCTGTATGATTTTAGGCAAGTTGCTTGAACTATTGATGCTTCTAGTTCTTTACTTGAAAATACAGAAAAATTATACATCTTATTGGATTTTTGTAGAATTAGATATTTCAATGCACATAAATGTACACATAGTAAGTGATCATTTAAGTAAGTCCCCTGTAAGTCCTCTTCCCTGAAACACATGTCTTTCTCATTGTCTTCTCTATCATCCCTGACACATAACTGCTCCTGGTTCAAGGTTGTTTCTGAAATCAAATGAAGTCATACTTTTACTATTTAGTATGCTTTCCTAAAAGTAGGAACAGGGTACAGTATGTTGTAGCTTTGTAAATACGTAGAATGCTGTCAATTATCAGAGAGTTTGGTTAAAATTCCTAAGTAGTTACAGCATATCATAAATAGAAGTGTCATTGCATCATAAACAAGGAAACAAGCGTAGCCCGTAGCTGGCAATTTGCAGTTTTTCAAGATTCTGTGCCCTTCTCCCCAAACCCCAGAAAAGCCATATTTATATTTAATTAAAAGGAAGGCAATGTCAAATACATTGTAAGTTTGGCTTTTGATGTTGATAAACTGTGTCAAAACAGTTCAACCTGAGAAGAGAGGTACACTGCTTGCAGGAAAGACCAAGCAGGAACTGAATCTATCTGACTCGAATTAGACATTTCTTTCTCTAGGGAGGATCACCTGACAGTTGGAACTGATCACCTCTTTTCTACACCAGATTTCCTTGTATTCACAGTTTCTCCTTCCAGGAGATATTCATGTTTTAGCTGTTTTTTGAATAAACAAGCCCTCTTAGGAAGAATTTAAAAAATGGGAACAACTCTTCATAGTCAATAATTGTCAGTATCAAAAATTACTCTGGCCACTTAATTGGCATAAGTCTATGGATTTGTTAAATGAGGGAAGCTTCAACTCACTGGCCCCTTTAGCACTGTTTCCAGAACCATTTCTGGTCCTGGTCCCGAAGGAATTAGACCAGGTACAGCATGCTGTTAGGAGGGGTGTTAAGAATGATCTTCTAAAGGGTAATCTCTGTTTCCTTCTACCTCTATCCCTGCCCTCTAGCCATAAATTATTAAAAATAAATGTATAATTTCTGAAGAAATTATACATATATAATTTCTTAAATTATATATATTTTATATTCTTCATATATATGAAGAATATAATATATATTTTCATATATATTATATATGAAGAAATATATATATAATATAATATATATATTATATATGAAGAAACCCCTATTTATTCAGGCCTGTGTGCAACCTGTGGCAGATACAAAGTTGGTTGCTATCTTTTCATTTTACAATCCAGAGGGGCAGATAAATTACAAAAGATGTCATAACAGATGTTTAAATATAAGGCATGTCATTATATAGGTGTCAGTGAAGTTTATGTCTTTCTTCTAACTGAAGGGATCATCTAAGATAATTGTGAAACTCAAAAAGCTTCTGAGATGTTACTCATTCCAAAATAATTCAGAAATGCAATTGATACAAATCAACGAGTGTAAAATTCTGTTTAATCAATTTCTGGAAGTCTTCAAAATTTTGCTTAACTGCTTGATATATTCACAAATACATTCAGGAAAGTAATAATATCTTTTCTTTCTCATGTGACTGTATCTATGTTATGATGCATTATGATCTCACATTGGGGTGAGTTTGGAAAATGTATTCAAGTCTTAGTCTTTAAGTAACTTTTTTTTTTTTTTTTTTTGGTAGACAGGGTCTGTCCCTGTCACCCAGGCTGGAGTGCAGTGGTATGATCTCAGCTCACTGCAGCCTCCCAGGTTCAAGCAATTCTCCCACCTCAGCCTCCCAAGTAGCTGGGACTACAGGCACTCACTGCCATGCCTGGCTAATTTTTGTATTTTTTGTAGAGGTGGGGTTTCACCGTGTTGCCCAGTCTGATCTTGAACCCCTGGGCTCAAGCAATCCACCCGCCTCAGCCTTCCAAAGTGTTGGGATTAACAGACGTGAGCCACCGTGTCCTGCTTAAGTAACTTTTAATAAAGGGTATTGCTTTGGTACAATCAATTTTAGGATGATAACATTTCCTCAGACTCACCAATCTGAAACTGGCTCTTAAACCAAACCTGCACTCCTCAGTTTCGTAGTGATGCCTCTATTTGTCTGAATCGGAGAGTAAGGCAGTGGCTGACACTCCAGCAGCAATCTTCACAGGAAAAGCATGATCCTGTTGTCCTTCCTAGAATTTCTTGCTCTTCAAAGTAATTTTGGAGGTGTCATGGTGGCCAAGTACATTTCTGTAACTTACAATGATACTAATTCATCCTTAGGAGATAGTCTGTGCTGAGAAAATAAAGCTCACTGGTTTATTTCTCTGAATTTCTCTAATTCAGTTTTCCTGTGAAGATTTTCTTGAAACTGTATGTATTCATTTATATCTGGTTTTACAACCTTTTTTTTAATTAAAAAAAGTCTTTACTATTTTGAGTCATTTGAAATCTTTTTCATCATAAGCCAGTAATTCAAATACTCAACTAGCTATTTATATTAAGCATTATCTTTGTACATTTTCATAAGAGTGGAAATCCTACAAATACTTTTCAAGGTTTGAGGTTTTTAATGTGTGTCTTTCCATTGGTAGACCAATTAAATTTATAAGGGATTAAAAAACTCACTTGAAAACAACTAGGATCTATATCACAATTAAGAAAAATGTGAACTAAGAAATACTTTTCCTGTCTTTGGGTTAAAAATATTGTTTTTAAAGAAGGCATATTAAACTTTATCCATAACCATTCATTTTGAACAAAAGACCTCTGAAGAGGAGATAATGGTTAGTATAGTAAACTGTCCGGCTAGTTCATTTGACATGGTCACATAGTGACGGTGAGAGCAGAGAGAGTTATTAATTAAACAAACGTCAAAATCCTTTAAAAATGGGTTATAAAATAATTTTATGATTCAGCTTTTTTAATTGTGAGACTATTGTAAAAGAAGAAAAACAGGCAACATGTGGCAACTTTAGTCAGCATTTCTGAACTGGGAATGATAAACACCTCTGCCTGGCTCTGGCATTTATCAGGACTGAGATATTATTACCACATAGAGTCACAGCATGGTTACTGTTATCATCGGAAAAAAGAGCCAGCTAATCTTAATGGTTTGTAAAGCCGTTACCTGCACTGGTCTGACATTTATCATGATCATTTTACCACATGGGTCCTACATAGCAAAGGTCTTTTATCTGGAAGGGACATCACTATGAATTATTATTTGCAGCTAGGTAGAAAATTGTATGTTGTAGATACCTTTTCTCATTATAAATCACATAGTCACATTTCACCATTTCCCCCGGAAAGCTGCTGAGCCTAGATTTTTTGCCACAGCTTGTATTCTTCTCCCCAACCCCTTTCTTTTTATAGTTTCTTGAAAATATTAGCCATTTTTAAATTCACACCTTTAATTTTTGAAGTACCACATATATGGTAGATGTAAATATGAACATACTTTCATTATAGTTAAGAAACCTTCCTGCACATTCTGTATAAAGCCTGCACAGTACTTTAGAAATTGAAGTTAAAAAACTGTCTACTTAAAAAAAAAATTATTCTCTCTTCTGACATGGTGTCCAGACTTTCTCTGTTCTTGACCTTGTCAATAGAATATTTACCAGTAGATCAGACAAAATTTCTTATGCTTAATTTGAAATACTCAAAACAGCCCATTCCAAGCCTGAAATCCTTAGCTTGGAAATATGTTCTTATAAGAAGTAAACCAGTTTTATTTTGTTAGTGAGTTCTTTCAGACTCAGTTTTAGTAAGTTATAATGGAGTAGAAGATTCCTCCAACAAATTTCTTTTATAAGATGCTTGGATTCTATCCCTAACTATCAATGTCCTAATGACATACATTAATACATAGTATGGAAGAAATAAAGATATTAAAAGGTCTGATGTTTTAAAACCATGAGTTCAAGTCAGTAAAATGAAATGCATTAATTTGACAATGGAAAATTACAGTGCAAAGCCCAAGTTGTTTACCATGGAGAAAAAATGAACAAATCCTCTCTTTTAAAAAGATTGAGACAACTAATCTTCTGAAAAAGATATTTATATATTTTCTTCTTTCTCAAGTGTTCCATTAGGAATAAACAAGCCAGAAATTCTGCACTTTTATAATGAAGAGGGAGTAGAATTCTTTGCCATTTTTGCATTTAGAAAGAAATGTGCAAGAAGAATGTGACAATTTAAGCAAATCAAGATTGTTTCAAATGGATCACAAACGGGACTTTGTGGGATATTTTATACTAGCATGTGAAGCAAACAGTAAATTTGAAAGGAGGATTTTCTCAATGGTCTAGTTCTGATGTGTTTTCCCATTGCTTTGTGTGTTTAAAAGAGGTTTAGATGTGGTGTTTAATATTGCTTCGACTCTCTTGCAAATGAGTTCTGGAGAAATATTCGCACATGAAGGAACGCTGGTGTGCTGCATTGCTGACAGCAGCTGGGGGGATATGAATGAAGAAACCAGATTCCCGAGTCTGGATTTAGCAAGAATAAACACCTATCATTCCATTAAAAAAAACTATCATTTTAAATGCTTACAGGCATCCAAAGTAGACCCCTCTTCCTTTGAAGAAGTCCAATATTTTTCTCAAATGACTCCATTCTTGAAGGGGAAAAAAATACCAACTTTAACCTGAGGTGCAGTATCTTGCAGTGATGTGTGTTAGTCTGCCTACCTTGCGACATTTGGTTCCATATAATTTTTTGTATTATTACAAATTTCCTCCAAAGGAAACAGTTTCTGTTGCAGAGACTTGTGAAATATACTCACATAAATTTGGAGGCCAAGGGGAGGAGGTCATTTGTGAAATTAACCTGTACTTCTGTTGCTCAAAAGGAGTTGCACACAATTTGGTGCAGTCTTCTAAAATTTCATTGTAAAATGGTGGCCTAATATTCCAACATACTGCTTTACCCATCAAATGAAGGGCTACACTGGTTTCAAACAAACAAATTAAAATAACAAGCAACAAACAACTCCTTCATTCTTTTTCATTTCAGAATGACTCTTTGGTTCTAGTTTAACACCCTCTTGCCATTATTGTCACCCAAATACTGTAACCTGGGAGCATTTACTATAATTAGTGAGGGGCTTTGCTGCCTTGGTTTTTCTCCTTTTCTGGGGAACTGGGTGAATTGTTGAGTGCTAATGAAAGTCGGAGACTTCTAGCTGTAGTTGAGCCAGGCACAGCGCAGGCAGACGCTTTAAGCTTCCCACTGTGCGGCAGTGCAAGCTTCCCCGCTGTTATGTTTACCATAGTTTTAATGTCTGTGAAAAAATTCCTGATGCAACTGAATTATGTTATGCCCTTTTATTTATCTAAGCCTACCCTCCCTGCCCCCCTGCCCCAATTTAGCAGATTACTGTTGCCCCTGCCTATTACAGAAAGCTCCTCCTCAACTTTGTGACCATCTTACTACTTCAATTCTTACCATGAGAGTCTAGCTGCTTTGCAGCCTTGCTTGCAAAGCCTATCCAGAAGTTTCGGGAGGATTACACACACACCCTGCTCTACTTCTGTCACCTAACAACAGATATCCTCTTTTGCACTGCATTTTAATTTCATCGGAGGTAATATTTCATCCATCATCTGGCATTGGCAATAATAGCTTAAAATTCAAATGTACTTGGTGAAGTGCACTATGTCTTAAAAAAAAAAACCTATTGAAAGACCTCAAACTCTCACTGCCAACTAAGATAAAACAGCCAATCTGCAATGGGAGTTGTCCTTTTCTTAAAAATGGTTATCACAAAGAAAATGACCATTCCATTATATTGTAAATTGATGAATTCACCAAGTGTGATGTACAGTGAAATTATTAATGAATATTCATACAACACTTTCAATCCATTAATAAGGCTTAAGACAATGAGGATGCAACTCATTCCCATTTAGATAATGTGTTGGGGGGAGTGGAATTAGTAGCAGAAACAGTGCTTGAAAAAGTTGAACTTTCATGTATCAATTCCAGGTGCCAGTTTGAGGAGAATAACCAATAATAGCCGTTTTTTACATATTTGATGGGACTGATTATGCAATGTGCAACTCTAAATGGCTTATAGCACATTGTAGCATGGTTCCATCCCATTGGCTACAGTAGGGTGCAGGCAGATGGATGACAGTGACAGGGAGAGAAGTGCTTTTGCTTAGCCGTGCGTTAAGATGCCATCCAGAAGCTCTGTGCACTGCAGACACTTCATTAGGATGCCAGGATAATGGTAAACTACCACTCAGAGTGACACCCCATTTCCTGCTTACTGAGCGCTCCAACCTCGGCAGATGTCAACAATCTCACAGTGCTACAGAGCAGACCTAACTTTCCAGCCACTTTGACTCCAATTTTTTCCTCCTAACAGTGCCATACATTATGTGCAATATGTAATGGCAAACACCTCACTGAAAACAAAATCTGCACAATTCGTTATGACCAGAGTGCTTCATTTTTTTTTCCTTCTTTTAAAAGATGAGGGACTGTGAGTTGGGCAAGAGAGTACGTCCATCCGCTGTCCTAACCTCAACATTTCTTGCTATAATTTCATTTGCTAATCAGTTCAAAGTGTTAATTGTGTGATGAACTCTGATTAATAGCAGTTAAACTCTGATCACGGGGGATATGACTGCTTCTTTTAATTAATGTCCGTTCCAAAGGTAAGAGCTTTTGGAATTCTTTTGTTAAAGACTTGAGACTCAGTTTTGGTATGGTTTTTAGCTGTCTGCCAAAAAAAAGGCTGACTTGAGCATCTGGATGGTATTTTCTCTGCAAATGTATAACTTGAGACCATTCGCACACCTCCTTACCAGCAAGTCAAGCCAAGAGAAACTTTTTTTCTATGATGTAAAATCCAAAATTCTTTTATAAAGAACCAAGGTGTGGTTTAGATAGTGAAAAAAATTTCCCCAAATGGAAAAAATAATACTCTGAAATCTATCATTACAATGAAATGATTGATTTACATTTTGTGACTCTAAGCATCTTCTTAGAAGCTCAAAGGCCCTTGTAAATGGCAGGAGTAAAAATAAATATTCCCCTCTGGGGCCCGTTATCATTTCCAGGTAAAGATGCAACTGTAAAGAAGTAGCCATAGGCAGAGGTCACACCCAAGGAAGAATTTGATTGCAAACTTTCAGTGTGATGCCCTCTGCAAAGAGCTGATACAAATCATGACTTTTGGTTTTAAATGGCATCTGGTCGGCAACACCTAACCACCTCTTGAAACTTGTCACTAAATTTGCTTCAAAGCAAGGAAAATATAATAGAATTCTTATAATAATTTAAACAGGGGCTGACAGTAACATAGTGACAAAAATTTAAGAATAACTTACTCGAAGACATGTTGGTCTTAATTGGAAAGTGCCAGTGGTACGTGAGCTATTGAAGTACTGAAACAGAGAGCCTGCCTTCCTGAAAGCAGATAGAAGCATCCTTATTTTTCTTCAAGTGTCTGATTTTTAGAATCAAAGCCTCCAGGCCTATGCCAACCAAAAAACTGGGCAGCTTTTCCCTACACAGTTAATGCTGTTTAGAAGTAGTGTGAATGCTTCCCTTCTGCCCCTTCTCACCAGTCGCCTTCCTTCTAAGCTACACATCAAGACTTCTCTTCATACTGGGATCATTTAAAGATAGCAATTTCCATGAAGTATAACTGAGGATATTGTAGGTAGAAGGCAGAAGGAAAGTCCTGATAATGGCACATATCCCCATAGGAATTGTGTAGTCCCATATGTAAAACATAAAGGGAAGAAAGGGTGGAGACTGGCAAAATTCTTTAGGAAGAAATTCTTGGAGTTCTAATGCTTTATGCACTTTATCTTTTAGAGTGCCACAGAGTCAAGGAATTAGGGTGGGAGAAAATTCAATGTCAGGATACTAGGGCCATAAGAGAACAAGTATGCTAGATAATAATTAATGTAAGAGCTGTGATTATCAATTTGCCATTTGAGTATAGCTTCAAGACAAAATGCTAAGGCTGGAGCTGAAGCAGAGGGTAAAAAGCAGTGCGCATAGAATGTTGCATACATTTCTACCTTTTGAGATGAGTAAACATAACAAAAATTTCCAACAACGTTTGACCTATGAAAGAACTCATTTCAGAGAAGAGAATAGTGCTCAGAAAAAGCTTAGAACTCTTACAATAACTGCTAGACAATTAAGAAGCTACTTAGTATCTCTAATAAAATTTGATACAGGGAGTGGAATGAGAAGGATCAGCAAGCCATAGGAGAGGACAGGGAAGACGAAAAGATCACTAGAATAAGATGACAATTATATAGACGATTTGAGGAAGGACAGTGTGAAAACTAAAAATGCAAAACAAAATTAAATTTTGCACTGAAGTTCAAATTGTTACTGCAGAAAAATTAGATTTGTGATACCGATGATAAACCAGAGAAGTTTTCTCAGAATATGGAGACATAAAAAATGATAAGAAAGAAGACATGTTGGAAGTCAAAGAATGAAGAGATTATCTACAGCTTTTAGGTGTACTCGAGGAAGAAACCAGAACATTTGAAAAATATGCAAATCAAGCACAAAATTAAGAAAACTCCTGTGAGTTAAAAAACTACCTCGGTATTGAAAATGACAGTGAGGTTCTAAGAAAATATAATCGAGGTGGTATACTATCTTGATATATTCTGGCAAAACTTTCAAATGACAAGGATAGAGCATCATTCTACAAATATTCAGAGAAAAAGAAGACTAAAAAAATAAACATTTAGGCTTTCCTAACACTTTTCTCACTAAATCCTAAAAGAAAACAAGGCAATATCTTTTGAATTTATAGGGAACAAATTGTGGCCCTCAAATTGTGTGCATACTCAAAATTGTCTTTTGCATGTTAAAATAACAAAGACATTCTCATGTATGCAAAGATTTATAATAGCACAGCTTTCTTGAAAAGTTTACTTGAAGGCTTATGTAATTCTACTAAGTGATGAATCAAAATTTACAACTCAAGATTAGAGACATTATAAACAAAACTAAGCATCTTCTTTACTTAATTTGGATCTAAAACTCCAAAGGCCTCCTTGGATTATTTCTCTCTGTCTTCCACTTAGCTCTTGGTGACAGGAAATGCCTTTCTTGTGGTCCACCCTTGATGGTTCAGGTGAAAGCTCTGGGGGCATTTGATGACTATTTAAAACAATGACTGGTGCTGTTCATTCTGGAGTTTGCTAGAAAACAACTTTGGAACATTGCTTTGGAGAGATACTAAACAAGATTTTTATTCCCCTCTTAAAAAAATCAAAGCTGCAGAGAGTGGCATAATGTTTACTTCTCTTCGTAGGAATACTTGGTAAACCTGCTTTGTATCTATAATAATGGTATTGAAAAAACTGAGTGGAGGGCAGTTAAAGTGATAAAAACTAGAAAATCAAGCAGTTAGGTACTACATATGAATTTTCCTATGTTACACATGTTTTAAAATTAAGCAGGCTAGGATAAAACAAATGCAGAATGAACATGTCAAAGGAAATAGCCCCAAAACATGGTCATTGTTAATTTTTCTTTTTACTTTTCTGTAAATTTCAAGTTAACGTTAATAAATATTTATTATTTTTTAATCTGTAGAAAGCAATTTAAAGTAAAATAAGTTTGTACAATTTTTTAGATACCTTATAATTTTGCTAAGCAGTTAATTAAAAAGACTGGTAGGAATATACCAAAATATTAACTGTGATAAGTTATGCTTAAATAATAGGAGTATGGATTCTTTTTTCATTTTTTAAATTCATTTTCCACATTTTCAATAATGAGTTTGTGTTATTTTGATAATACAAGTAATTCTCTGTGTTGGTAAAATGATAATGTTTAGTTTGGTCTATGCCAAAAGAAAGATGAACTATTTGCACAGATCAAATCACTTCCGGGAAAATTGTGTGCTAGACTTTAGGTATTTCTGTTGCAGTTAACCTTTTATTTAGTGAATATATTCTAGAATCAAGAAAGCAAAGTCTGAGTTTGCCACTGTCTTCTCCTGGGTGAAGTTATTGGGCATAGGGGCACTTGCAGAGACAGAGTACAGAAGATATAAAATGCCTTTAGACTACGTATTTGCAGTCTGAAGGAGGACTAAGGACCCTGCAGTACCATGTATGTAAATATATTCTAGTTTCATATTCTAATTTCTGGCTCTTCCTCAATCAAATCCTTTCTTAGGGAATTGTGTTGCTTATTGGACTGAGCCTCCAAAGAGCGGAAAATAAAACCTATAAACATAACACTAGTTCATGGATGAGAAGTCACAGTAACATTTCTAAGTAAGAAAATAGCTGTTCATTTCAAAATATTTGTATTGAAACACACATTTTTTTCTCATACCTGAGCCTTTAAGCCATATCAATCCCTCTTTTCTTTTAGAAAAATAGGTCCGTTCAAGTTTTCTCTACTTGTAGAGAAAAGTAGAGAAATAAGATAGTTACCCAGCTGATTCATATCCCTAAACTTTAATTTTGCCTCAATTGTTCTACAAGTATTAGATGCCCATTTAATATCTGTCGATCAACTAGTTCAGACAGTTGACTCAATTCTTCAGTGTACCTTATGTGCAAAATGATCTGAGAAAATATTCTTTAGAATTAACATTGATAGCTCCCTGTTCTAGTCCACAGGAACACAAGGAACCAAAAATTAAATATTTTGAATGCAGAAGTTGTTGGACAAACAAGAATTAGGTTTTTGGCTCAGTTTTAAGTCAAAATTGGTGTTAGATTTGTATGGACCACTAATTTGAAACAGTAGGACGCCAGTGTATCTGGAATATTTAAGAGAGCCCCCTGTTGGTTAATCTTAGAAATGTCTTCGGATTCCTTTCTGACCAGACGCATTTAAGCATTCCTTCCTGACCAGACACAGGAAATTGGCCCTGTGATTAAAAGTGATTTGAGATGGGGGCAAAGTAAGACTCTATATGTCATTTATACCATTTTCACAATAAAATATGTTCAAAAACAGTCATTTAATTTTCAGTTTTAAGGGATATAAAAAGACAATACTAAACTCCAACAAATGTAAGCAATGTGGGAAATATTTTAAATAGAATTAGACTAAAAAGTAAATGTGTGCGTATTACAGTGGGATTCCTTAGGGGTTGGGAGTGATTGCTATATTGAGAGTAGTGCTTTGCAAGGGCTCTTTTTTTTTTTTTTTTTTTTTTTTGAGACGGAGTCTCGCTCTGTCACCCAGGGTGGAGTGCAGTGGTGCAATCTCAGTTACCTGCAACCTCTACCTCCCGGGTTCAAGCGATTCTCCTGTCTCAGCCTCCTGAATAGCTGGGATTACAGACGTGTGCCACCACGCCCAGCTAATTTTTGTATTTTTAGTAGAGAGGGGTTTCGCCACGTTGGTCAGGCTGGTCTCAAACTCCTGACCTCGTGATCTGCCTGCCTCGGCCTCCCAAAATGCCGGGATTACAGGCGTGAGCTACCGCGCCTGGCCCTCTTTCATTTTTCTACATCCGATTTCTGGCTGAATTTGTAAAGAGAATAAAATTATTTTCTCATACAATCAAGCATTGGCCCTTTTCACTGGTAGACATATTCCAGGACTTTAGAAGTAAAAAATAATAATATTGGATGCAAATGTTATTCTTTTCCAGCTAACATAATTTTTTTTTTAAAGTAAACATCAGCTTCTCAAGGGAGATTTCGATTTGAAGACTGTTTATTATATCATTTGAATAGGACTAGACCTGGCCTTTTGACTTTGAACCACTACCAAATTTCAGGCTGTGAGGAAATTGTTCTACATTTCCTGACAAATTGAGTTAAGCAGACATTAAGTGGGCTTTAAGAAAACAAATGGCCATCTTTATCACAGGTGGACACTGATGGCTTAATGGGGCCTGGGCTGATTGTATCACTTCTAATGGCTTGACGGGAAGCATTAGGGTTTTTGCATAAAGAACTGGCATTGCGAACCCTGCTAACACAGACCTGTCAAGCGCTCTGTATCCCTTTGTGCACGGAAGCAGATGTTTGTATGTATACTATGAACTGGCATTAGAGCAAGCGACAGATGCCTGTATGAATGCCAGGTTTGTGAATTTTTACAGCAGGAGCATGTTCTGAGGAAGTGCAGCCCTGCCCTCTATCATAGGTAATTCCCAATGGAACTTGCTAAATCCCAGCTATGTTTTCATTATTTGGCTTTCCTAGCAACTGGATGAATGTGTCTATCCTGAAAATGCAAGATGAGAGCCCTACCAAATTCTTACAGATTTGCAAATAGCTCGACTGTGTTTTGAACTTGGACTTTCCAGGCAGTGCTTTTGCACTGTAATCACAACCAACTTACTCAGAGGAGCCAGTGGTATTACAGCTCTCTAATTAAAACTTACTTCAATGTTGATCTGTTAGGCCTCCCCCATGGTCACCCTACATACTCACCCCCCACTCCAGAGCAAATGCGACTTCGGTGTGGAGGTTTGCTTTCCTGCAACATTCAAAACTTACATTCTAGTTGTCTGTCAACAATAGAAACAGGTAGCTTGCAGTCCATTAAACAAACACAGTGCCCCCCTCACTTTTATTTGACATTTTATTTGGCTGTGACAAATGAGCAGCAGTTGGATTATAACATAATTTGTCTTGTCTTTATTACCAGCACAAAGGACACCATTCATTAATTATTCTGCCGTTGCAGCTTAACACTGACTGGAAAGGTCTCTCTTCGGACAGATGGCGGGGACGATGTTATTTATATCAATCAGCCAAAATCCTCAACAAGGATTACTGTTCCTGAGACTACAATGATTTATTTCTTTTTACCTCACCCTCCCTCAACCCCTACTGCTTTCAGAGATTTCTCTATAAAAACGAAATTTGGTGGGAATCTTAAAGCAAAGCCATATTTAACCTGTTAGCTTGCAAAACAACATGCATGCTACATCAGTTTAACTACATGACATTAGCTGCGTATTTTTTAAGCTGCTCGGGGTTTTTTGATCTTCCATTCTAGAGAGAAAGATTAACTGAAGGTCTCGGGGCAGCAAGTTCAGCAGAAGTTTGCCTCTTCTGTGACATTGTATTGCTGTGGCCCATGGGACCCCCCAATAAGGATATTATGCTGTCAAGATTTTTTTTTTGTTTTTGCTGAGAAGAGATGATCCATCCTATTTCAGAGTCCAGAAGACTTTCTGCAAGATCAGCTAGGGTATTTGGTTAAACTAAAAAGAACCACTAAAACCCCAAAAAAGCAGAAACACCCTTAACCCCCTGTCTAAACTGGAATCAAATCAAATGAGTGAAGGATGTCCTTTGATTTCTCCTGGATCCACATTTATATTCAGTGGCACAAGGTGGTTATCAGGGTGGTAGTGTGTAGTGGATGATTTACCTTGCTTGTTTTGTGTTAACGATTCTGTCCAATACATGCTGATCAAGCACTACTAAAAGACTAGACCGAACCCAGATGTGACATTCTTGTACACATTTTTCAATAGTGCTTCTGAGATGTGGCCATTTGTCCAATTAAAATCTTTAGGAGATAAATAAGTGCAAAAAAGTGTACAGATTATTGAGGCTAAGACACTGGAAGTTTTTTTTTTTTTTAAGTTTTCTTCTTCAATATAATAAAATAATGCAGAAAGTTTTTTGTCTTCAGAAATTATTGGTATAACCTTGCTATCCTGATTAGTTTGCAAATATTAAAAGTCCCATCAAGACAAATATCAGCAACATGCAAATACCCTTGCAGGTTGTGATTAAGATTTTAAATGTATCCTTTTGCTTTTAGTTAATGAAAAACAAAGTCTTGGAGGATCTAAGTTGTAATTTATTAAACATGAAAGGCTCCTTGATGAAATATAGAAATGAGATATATTTTGCATTTCAAAGATTTAAGCTGACAACTTACTTGCATGCAAATAAGAGCAAGATTTGTAAAAATATTTGAAAAGAAATTATTCCTGAATGTACTTATTACAATAATGTGGCATGCAGATAAGAGAAACACACAGCATTAAAAGACATTCATTTCTCCAAAGTCTTAAAATGAGCTTCTTTCTGCCATTGTGTATTAATGTTCTTCTTCAGGAATGCAGCATATTAAAGAACTGAACACAATTAGTAATAAATTTGTTAATTACAAATTTAAGCAACACAACTGTGTTGTTTTCCCAATATGTTTTTTTTTCAAAAGCAGAATTGCTAATGCATTTTAATCATTTATGTATAAACATTTGAGGATAAAATATTCTGAAGTTTATCAATTTCAAGAGCTGTTTATTTGCTAGCAAAATAGGCCATGTTATACAACATATATCTTATCATTTTTGCTCATCAAATCCCCATTTGCTGAATGCAAATTTCCCTGGTCTAAGTGCTCTTGCACCTCAATTTAAATGAATAATAGGATCGACTCTATTAAAATCAGTTTAAGGTTGCCATGGGTGACATATCAGTAGGGTTAAAATGAGAAAAAAAGGTCACAGAATCAGTCCTTACAACCTGTTTTTTATCATAATGAAGCATATGTAAGACTCGACGAAGGCTTAAATAACAATATGTCACTTAGGCAATACTTTAGTTTGTGGGTCTTCTTAAAAAAAAATCTTGTTTTAACCACAATGTATTCCAAACAAAATAAATGTAAAATTATAGTGCCATCAATAACTCTGGGAATGTATTCAGTTGCACTGAAAATTAGAGAGTAAGCTCTTGTGCTATTACACCAGACTGGCAGATTGTGGATTCGTAAAAATAACAGAGAACTCCTCAGAAAAAGGAGAAGTGGGTAGGTTTGCTGCAGTAAATCTCTTCTTATAAGGATCTATCTAGGTGCTATAAACAAATTAACAAAGTATATAGGAAGTAAACTCAAATACTTCATCTGAGAAAAATTTTGTGTCCTCTGCTAATGAGATTGAAGGATTATTCATGTAGCTATTGGTAAGTACTGAAACACCAGCACCAGACTTGGAAGATAACCTGGAGCAAAGCTTTTGGTTGTAGTTTTAGGCTTTTGAAAGCTGAACAAGCAAGACTTTGGGGCTGCTGGAATGTGTGTGTGTGTGTACATATATATATATATATGTGCATGTGTGTGTCTACACATGCACACACATACATATGTGTATATATGTATATATGTAATCATGTTTTTGCATTTTCACATTTTTAAAGTCAATTCTATTTCTTAAAGTCACATTCAATGCTGATTTTATATTATTTATGATTCTCATTTGGCTTTCACAGAATCACATTTTTGTTTTAAGTGTTATAATTCCTATCTTTTTTTAACCTGCAATAAAAGGAAAAAAAAGATCTCCTTATTTGCTAAGGTTACAGTGTTAGTTTAATTTTCATAGAAGCAGTGGAATATTTTGAAGTGAGTAACATTTACCAAGTCATTAGTTTTATGCAAACTAGGAAGGAAGATGAAAGAAAAAAAATTATCAATTATTTATAGATTGTTAAAATGTATCTTAGTGCACTGCTACTGTATAGAAATGACAATTAGCCAAACTTACCTTCTTTAATTAATAATGCATACATTATGCTCTTTGGGCAACTAATCACCAGCTCTACAAATTTGTTTGACACTGTTGAAGATACCTATCACATGGGTTAAAAAAAGAACAATGCTCTACTAGCTGCAGTCAACTTTTAGCCTTCTAGCATTACTTAAAATGCTGTAGCAGTTCCAAGGAGCAAAATGGTGGTCCTGTAGCTGCTTGACACTATGAATAGGGCACCAAGCTGCAGAGTGCTGCCTGCCATGCCTCTGGCACCAGAGAATGCATTCTTTATCTCAAATTGCTTACTTAGAGACCAAACACCTCGATTTCTATCTCCTATGTTAATTTCTGTAATCTTAGAGTGAAAAATTCTTGCAGGTAAATTGGTCCTGTTGTCTTAAAGCCTCATTGACCATATTGTCTGAACAAAAATAGGAACATACGGTTGGATAAAAGGAAGAACTATGTGAAAACTGAACTATTTATAGAGAATCTGGATGAATGGTCACTATGCTTACCACAGAAAACTCCGATCAAACCTGTGATGAAGGCTTTTGTGGCCACGACTCTCCACAAATTTATTTTTAATAAAACAGAAGCGTTTAGCCATAGTAGTTTTAGGACTGGAAGGAAATGTCAAGACAAATTTTCAAAGAAATTTGTCCGTCTGCATCTTTCCATACTTTAAGGACTGCAAATCCAGTCTCCTCATTTTACCCACAAATCTGAAGGCAAGGGCAGCTACTGGAAAGTTTGCAAAAGTTTCACATATGCTACTGAATTAACATAAAGGCCCAGGGATTCTATTTCTCAGAGGTCACTAAAGCATAGTATCATATTGAACTGCATACTTAAGTGGTCAACAAGCCAACTGACATTGGGACCAGGTAGACACTCAGCTGTCACTGATTTCCCCCTAGAGTCACACACACCACAATGAGGTAGCAGCTTGTAGCGTTTGGAAGGGGAAATGAGACTGGTGCAGCTCCATCACATATGGTGTTTAACAGACTACACTTCCCATTTGCTCCTTCGAAAGGTGTGCATTTTCAAGGGATAATGCCAAGTGTTCTTTGTGCTATGGTGTCTTTGCACTGAAAGGTGATGTGTCTGACACATTTTGGCAGGCTACTATGAAGAGATTTAGAATTTTCTACTGACTTTCACTAAGATTTCAGAGAATAGGATTGTGCCTTATCAGAGGTAGTAATCTGTCTTTTGGGAGGATAGGATCACAGTTCTTGAGTGAACTGAGAAGCATGGATTTTTATTGATAATATTACTCACTGCCCCGTTAAATTTGTTTTGTTGCTTTTTATGTAAATATATACTGACTAGTGGCTCTGCGACCTGTGCAGGCTTATCATTTCAAGGAGATTTGGAATTAGCGCTTTGAAATGTGGGTACAGGAAAACTAGAACGTGTCTCTCTGGTGAAACCACCCTTTCTTTTTCAGCTGTTTTGAACAAAATGCAGACTAAGAGTCAGGGTAAATGCAAGGGCCATGGAGGCCCAAGAGAAGAACCAATTCTACGTGTAAACCAAAGAAAATTTTTATTTCTATCATGATCATTGGGTATCTCCCCACCCACCCACCATTTAGAAGGATTTCTGTTAGCCTTTTGTGAAAGATTGCTCTCATTTATTTAACTCATGCCACATGGCTTAGCTCCATAACCAGTATAGGGTTACTAGAGATTAAAAGGAAATCCATTTTGTATCTATGGAAATACCAAGCTGGAATTTAAGCTACAATTGCTGCAAGTTTTCCACATTATTGTATAAAATTGCTAGATTTATTAATGCTGGGCATTCTTCAACTACCCCATGTTTTGCCCTGGTCAATTGTTACCTGTCAAAATGCAGAACAATTTTTCAATAATATTCTGTGCTACAGAGAAAAATATTGTGTGGATTTTTTCCGTGTTTTTGTTTGTTATAAGCTGAGCAGTTGCAATAATTTATGGAAAGTCTTGGAATTATAAATATTAAGGCATTGCCAAATGATTTAACCATTCCTCCACGGCAAATTGTCTTTAAACACTACCATTTTTTTTCTTTTTTTTTTTTTTTTATCATTTACTTATGGACCAGAAACACTTGCAGGCTCTTGCCCCTGGCCTTCTGTGAGAATGTTAGTTAGCAATGCTCATAAAAACTCAATTCATCAATGTGAACATAATTTGCTATGAACAGAAAGCTCACAAAAGGGTGAATTTGTCAGATAGACAGGTGGCCTGAGATCTCTCCCTGATACTGAATGATATGAATAATAGATTCTGGTAAATGTATGCCAAGACTTGAGCTGTAAACACAGCTGCCTCCATTCCCTTCCAGAAAAACAGCTTCGAGGACGAAAGAACAGGAACCACGGTTCCACCTGAGGACCTAAGCTTGCACACATACACACACACACACACACACACACAGACGCACGCACGCACCCCCTCATTCAAGAAATAAACAACATCTATAAAAAAGGACAGAGTTGGAGGAACCTTCATGCTTTTCTGTTTCTATGAGAAAGACATTTTCAAGCTATCTTGGGCAGAGGAGACTAGATAGAGAAGAAAAAGGAAATAGATTTTCCTAATGGCTCTGGTTCTATATTATTCAAATGTCTTGTTTTATAAAACACACAAATCAACGGAGCTAATAAACTTTGCAATATTATAACTCCTGTTTTATAATGAGCAAAAATAAGAGCAGGTTGACTCTGCAGAAGCACTGTGCTTGAAATCATTCTAGTAATTCATGGCTATTTGTCTTATGGGTTATTAAGTATTTATTAAGGTTCAAATGTAATGTAGCCTTTTCTCCAATTTACTCTGAACTTTAAAAATCTGTTTTGCAAATTGTTTTCCAGGTAATGCACAAACCCACTTAAGAGCCGAATCCCAGGATTTTTGAAGATTCTGGTTGAGTGCAGCATATTTTTTTTTTAGCCTTTGTGGATACTTTGTGGATATATAGCATTTATGATTGACTTTTCCAATCAACTAGCAAAGATATTGGATCAGACTTTCCTACTTACTACAGCAAAGCAGTGTTTCTTAAAGTAGAATACATATATGTTATTGGTGGCATAAGAGACATTTAATGGTTATTTAGTTTAATGCATATTTAAAAAACCATAAGTAACACTAAAAAATGTATGCTTTCATAGATATTATTGCTTAGGATAAAGCTAAATGTATTTAACTATAAAAGTCATTTGCTTTTAGGAAAAATAATTAACATTGATACTACTGAAAATATAATCAGTAAAGTTAGCATATGGATCAATGAAGTTTGGGAAACTTGACAGTCTCTTTCCAATCCCCAAAATCACATAAATGATCTTATCAAAAGTAACTAGGATCACAGAGCCACAGAATATAGAATCATGACATTTTTAGAGCTGGAGTAGACCTTGGACAACATTCTGTTCTCTTCTCTAATTTTATGGATGTAAAAACTATGATGCAGAGGGATTAAGTGAATTGACCAGGACACCTATGTAGTTTTGGGCAGAGATGAAATTAGAAACCAGGCCTTTTCACAGGCTAATGCTCACTGTTGTGAGGAAGAAAGGAACAAACTCGGTTGGAACTGTTGGCATCACTTCCCATTCACTTATAATTCTAGAAGGAATACTGAATATTCTCCTCTAAGGAACGTTTTTTTCTTGACTCTTTATTGACAAGAAAATTTCTAAAACTACTTGCTAGTATTTATTTTGGCTTTCTCAAGATGCATACTCCAAATAGGAGTTAAGCTTGGTTTAAAAGAAAGTAAGGGTTTCAAAGTGTAAATAGAGGCAAAGATATTCTTCCCCTTTTGGTTCTTCTCTCTTTCTTTTCTTTTTCTTTCTGAGGCAGGGTCTTGCTCTGTCACCCAGGCTGGAGTGCAGTGGCATGATCACAGCTCACCGCAGCCTCCGTCCCCCAGGCTCAGGTGATTCTCCTATCTCAGCCTCCCAAGTAGCTGGATTACAGTCATGCACCACCACGCCTGGCTAATTCTTATGTTTTGTATAATAGACACAGGGTTTTGCCATGTGGCCCAGACTGGTCTTGGACTCCTCGGCTCAAGTGATCTGCCCGCCTTGGCCTCCCACAGTGCTGGGATTACAGGCATGAGCCACCACACCTGATCTCTTTTGGATTTTCATAAGAAAGCATCTCTTCCTCTCTTTTTTTCACATGACTTTCTGCCTTTTATTGTGCATCAGTTGCACACATTGTCTTTTCCCTATCAGACTGGTAGAATTTTGCATTCAGGTACTACATGTTATGTATCTTTGATTTTTAAAATTTCTTAGCTCATTGTCTTGCTTGTGATAAGTACTCAATAACTTCATTATATAAAGGCACAAATGAATTCAATTCCTCAAATTCCTGGTCTGTGGTTCCATTAAATACAAAGGTTATTTCATCCAGTCCAATCAAATCAAATCCATCAAATATTTAAAGCTTTTAACAAGTACTTAATCTAAATTAGAGAATGTTCTAGGTGCTATGGGTGGCAGAGATAGCAGAGTTTAGCCTTTTAGCCACACCAACTAGGAGGGGTGATATGACACAGATATAATTAAAACGCAAGGCACAGGAAAGTGGTACAAATTTCTATGGGTATTTGAGGAAGAAAAATATATCTTTCTGGGAAAATCCGGTAAAGTTGTGTGCAAGTAGGGGTGAGGGTTCCAACAAGCAAGGAGTCTTGTTTCATTCCCTACACCAATGTGTAAAGATAAATAAAACAATACACATTCCATGATTGCATTCATGATTCAGTTAACAGATACACTAACCATGTATTCCGAAACACTTGCTGTTCACCACACATAAATCCCAGAACAAGCTCATCAGGTTTGAATTCCCTATTTCATCTCTTTTGCTTTAAGCCTAACTAACTGGCACTCTGGGTCAATATTAGAATTACTGGAACCATGAACATTCACAATGAATGGGGTGAGTACTGGAACCATGTATGATCAAAACACAATAACATACTGAAACATACCATAAATGGTCTTTCAATCACTTCCTTTTTCTTGAAGTAAAATGGAGGTGGTAATCACACACTGAAATGCACAAATCTTAAATATACAATTTAATTATAGGCACACCTCATTTGACTACACCTTGCTTTATTGCACTTTGCAGATTTTGCAGATATTGCGGGGTTTTTTTGTTTGTTTTGCAAATTGAAGGTCTGTGACAACTTTGGTCGAGCAAGTCTGTTGGCACCTTTTTTCCAGCAGTATGTGCCCATTTTGTGTCCCTGTGTCACGTTTTGGTAATTCTTGCAGTATTTCAAACTTTCTCATGATTATTTTATCTGTTATGGTGATCTGTGTTTAGTGATCTTGGATGTTACTATTGTAATTGTTTTGGGATGCCACAAACTGCGCCCATATGAGACAGTAAACTTAATAAATGCATGTGTTCTGACTGCTCCACTAATAGGTCTTTCTCATCTCTCCCTCTCTCTTCTCAGGCCTCCCTATTCCCTGCAGCATAGCAATATGAAAATTAGGCCAATGAAAAAACCTACAATGACTTCTAAGTGTTCAAGTCAAAGAAAGAAGTGCATGCTTCTTTTCCTTTAAATCAAAAACAGAACATGATTGAGCTTAGTGAGGAAGGCATATTGAAAGCCAAGATGGGTCAAAAGCTAGGTTGCTTGTGCCAAAGAATTAGCCAAGTTGTGAATGCAAAGGAGAAAAGTTCTTGAAGGAAATTGAAAGTGCTACTCCAGTGAACACATGAATGATAAGAAAACAAAACAGCCTTCTTGAGGATATGAAGAAAATTTGAGTGGGCTTGATAGAAGATCAAAGCAGCCACAACATTCCCTTAAGTCAAAGCATAATCCATAGCAGGACCCTAACTCTCTTCAATTGCACGAAAGCTGAGAGAGGTGAGAAAGTTGCAGAAGAAAAGTTTGAATCTAGCAGAGGTTGCTTCATGAGGTTTTAAAAAGAAAGCTATCTCTACAATGTAAAAGTGGAAGGTGAAGCAGCAAGTGCTGATATAGAAGATGCAGCAAGTTATCCACAAGATCTAGCTAACATACTTGATGATGGTGGCTACACTAAACAACAAATTTTAAATGGAGATGAAACGTGTTATATTAGAAGATACTATTGAGAACTCTCATAGCTAGAGAAGAGAAGTCAATGCCTAGCTTCATAGCTTCAAAGGACAGGCTGGCTCTCTTTGTTAGGGGTTAATGCAGCTGGTGACTTTAAGTTGAAGCCAGTGCTCATTTACCATTCCAAAAATCCTAGGGCCCTTCCAAATTATGTTAAATCTACTCTGCCTGTGTTCCTTAAATTCAACAACAAAGCCTGGATGACAGCATATCTGTTCGTAGCATGGTTTACAGAATGTTGAAGCCCTCTGTTGAGACCTAATGCTCAGAGAAACAGATCCCTGTCAATGTATTACTGCTCTAATGGAGGTGTACAAGGAGACCGATGTTGCTTTCATGCCTGCTAACACAATATACATTCTGCAGCCCATGGATCAAGGAGTAATTTTCACTTTCAAGTCTGATTATTTAAGAAATACATTTTATAAGGCTATGGCTGCCATAGATAATGAGTCCTCTGATGAATGTGGGCAAAGTAAATTGAAAGCCTTATTGAAAGGATTTACCATTCTAGATGCCATTAAGAACATTCATGATTCATAGGCAGAGGGGCAAAATAGCAACATTAACAGGAGCTTGGAAGAGGTTGATTCCAATTCTCATGGATGACTTTGAGGAGTTAAGACTTCAGTGGAGGAAGTGACTGTAGATGTGGTGGAAATAGCAAGAGAACTAAAATTAGAAGTAGAGCCTGAAGATAAATGACTAATTTGCTCAAATCTCATGACAAAACTTTAATGGCTGAGAAAGAAAGTGATTTCTTGAGATGGAATCTCCCCTGGTGAAGATACTGTGAAAACTGTGGAAATAACAACAAATGATTTAGAATATTACATACACTTGGTTGATAAAGCAGTGGCAGAGTTTGAGAGGATTGACTCCAATTTTTAAAGCAGTTCTACTGTGGGTAAAATGCTATCAAGTGGCACTGCATGCTAGAGCAATTTTTTGTGAAAGGAAGGGCCCATAATGTGGCAAATCTATTTGTTGTCTTATTTTAAGTAATTGTCACAGCTACCCCAACCTTCAGCAACCCCCCACCCTGATCAGTCAGCGACCATTAACATGGAGGCAAGACCCTCCAGCAGCGAAAAGATTATGACTCACTGAAGGCTCAGATAACCATTAGCATTTTTAAGCACTAATAAATTTTAAAATCAAGGCCTGTACATTGTTTTCATAAACATAACGCTATTGCATACTTAATGGACTACAGTATAGTATAAACGTACCTCTTATATGCACTGGGAAACCAAAAAATTTGTATGACTCACTTTGTTGCAATATTCACTTTATTGGGATAGTCTGAAACTGACCCCACAATCTCTCTGAGGTATGTCTGTAAGTCTTGACAAATGTAGTCCCTCACATAACCAACACTAGTTGAGTTACAGGACATTTTTCTCACCCTGAAATTTCCTGCATACATCTTTCCAGTCAATCTCCATCTCCCTCATATGCAACTATGGTTCTGATTTTAGTCACAGATTAATTTCACTTATTCTTGAATGTTTTATAAATGGAATCATGTAGGTATATATTCTTTTGTGTCTGGATTCTTTAGCTCAAGAAAAAATTTTAACGATTCATCCATGTTGTAGTCTATAGAGACAGTTCATTATTTTTGAGTGCTCTGTGTAATTTGTTGACAAATCTTCCTTTTGATGAGCTTATGAGTCATTTTTCAGTTTTTGGCTATGAGGAAAAAAGCTTGTGGATTCCGGTACAAGTCATTTTGGTTGACAAATGTTTTCATTGCTCTTGAGTATATAATTAGGAGAAGGATTTTGGGGTCATGGATTAGGAGCATGTTCAATTTTTAAGACACTTACAAATGCTTTTCTAAAATGATTGTACCATTTTACACTCTCATCAGCAATGTACAAGAGTTCCAGTTGCTCATTATTTTCACCAATATTTGGTGTTAATAGTCTTTTTAATTCTAGCCTTTTTTGGTGGGTATAAACTCATATCCCAATGGGATTTTAATTTTTATCCACTGATGACTTTTAATATCAAGAAACTTTTCATGTGTTCATTGATCATTTGTATATCTTCTTTCTGAAGGACTATTATTCTTTTCCCCATTTGTATAGGGTTGTTTGACTTTGTCTTATGAATTTGCAGGAGTTGTTTTTATATATATATACATATATACACACACACACACAATATAAGGCCTTTATCAGATATTTGTGCTATGAACATTTTCTCCAACTTATGGCTGCCTTTTCATTTTTTTTAATGGTGACTTTGTAAAATCCAATTTATATTTTTACATTAAGATTGTGGTAGGCCGGGTGTGGTGGCTCACACCTGTAATCCCAGCACTTTGGGATGCCAAGGCAGGTATATCACTGGAGGTCAGGGGTTCGAGACCAGCCTGGCCAACATGATGAAACCCTGTCTCTACTAAAAATATAAAAATTAGCTGGGCGTGGTGGCACACTCCTGTAATCTCAGCTACTTGGTAGGCTGAGGAAGGAGAATTGCTCGAACCCAGGAGGCAGAGGTTGCAGTGAGCCGAGATCTTGCTACTGCATTCCAGCCTGGGTGACTGAGACTCCGTCTTAAAAAAAAAAAAAAAAAAAAAAAAAAAGATTGCGTTATGCCCATAAACGTGCTTTCCGTGTCTTTGCGTACTTCATAGGTCTCAAAGGTAGTCTACACTCTTGTTTTTTTTCTAGACACTATATAGAATTGAATGTATTACATTTAAGTCATCTCAAATTAAACGCTGTATATGTTGTAAAGTAAGAATCAAGGTTTTCTTTTTTTTTTAATTTATTACCAATATTGAATCTTCCCCATGCTGTAGCATCAAGTGTGCCCAGGTGGAAAGCTGGCACAATCATGGGGCTCGTATTGTGTGGTTCCCCTTTCTTAATTTTTCAGTATAATTACTAATGCCTCTTACATTGTGTCCAATTTTATAGTTCTTTAGGAAGGAAAGTTTATTAGCAGACAGACACTCTATTATGGAGAGAAGTAAATACTTCCTGACATATTTTTTTAACTCAACTTTTCAGTAATTCTTGAAAGTACAGGAATGCAAAATTGTTGTGTCTCAATAACTTCTTGATTTGCTCGCTTATTCAAACTATAGTTTAAATCAACTCTAAATTATGTGCTTTACCATTGTCTTTGGATATCTCTACTGTTGGCAAAGCAAATAATGTGGAAATTCATTTTATTTAACTTATTCTCAGACTAGAGTGTGACAAGGTTCCAAGGCAAGTGGAGGAGGGCCCAATCTCATACTGGACTGCCTTTTGGGGCCAGACTTCCATTTTACATGTATCAGTGGACCTGAGTTTAGTTTCTGCCACTTTTTATTAAATTGAACCAGTTTAACTCGAGTGCACAGTTTTGCTAAATTTTGAAATCAAAATTTATCACAGATATTATGTGATAAAATATATCACAAAATATCTGTAGTGATGTCCATTAGTTAACATCATTTGAGTTTTCTATTATGCGTTTATGGGCATTTGTCTCATATTTGGGCTCTTTACATCCATGAATTGTGATAGTTCTTTGTATTCTAACAATGAGCCAATTTATGGGTTTTTGTCTGTCATTTATGTGTGTTTTTATGTTCCACTTAGATTTTCTTTCATATCTGAGAACCTCAGTTTACACTGAAGCCCACCTCAGATAAGTCCGCCTAATACTATATCTCAATGCTTTACTTTTACCAGACCTTAATGACTTTCTCTATATCTTATACCTCTCTTGAAGTGAAAATCTACCAATTTGTTCCAAATAATGTAATTCATCTACTTTTATGTAGGTAAAATATTCTTTTTATTAAAGCAGGCATGACAGGACCTAAGTTACAATTACTGATATGTTTATAAAATTTATTAACAATGCGCATTTCATAGCACCAAGTACACACTATTTGTCTGTTTTATACATAAAACCTTCTGTAAAGTTCCTATTATGGAACCTGAATAGATCAAGAATGACAATTCTCTTACCTTCAGCTTATAAGAGGAGAGTGCAGGCTGGAATTCACATTAAGCAACTGTTATGAAGCTACCTATATGTATATCCTTTATATTTAAAGGAATACATACAGACAATAAAAAACTTTACAAATAGTGTGTTAGGAGACAGTTGAATATGCTGCATAATGAAGTCTTTAAAGATTTTACAGAGATAGGGATAAATGATGGGTAACTGGATTTCATGAAAGTACCTCCAGCAAAACGAACTGAAGGTACAGTACAGCTGTAGGTCGTTTTTCATGTTCAATAATAATGACCCAACTGAAGATCATTCCTGAAGTAAATGAAATGACTTTTTTTTTGCCACTATTTGTTTAGTTGGACACCTATAAGTGTGTTATTTGCTTAATCACACTAAAATTTTGCAAAGATAATATCTAAAATAATCTCACCTAAGATGTCCATAAAGATGAAGTTCTGTAGTCAAATCAATAATCCTTCACTTTTCTCACCAAAGGCAAAATTATCTCCTAAATCAAGAATGATGCACTGTAGCTAACTCCTCTGATGTGTCAAAAAGAGCCATTGCTCATGACAGATTCTAAGGAGCTACTCTTTCAGGCAGCCACTCAAATAGAAATACTCAGAGTACCATACATGCATACCTAGAAGCAAATCCCCCACCGATATAAAAAAAACTAATTAAAAAAGCCTAACTTTTGAACCACCAAATCAAAATAATAATTTTGCAAAAGGACCCCTTCAAAAGAAAACCTAAAGCTGCATCTTCATTGCATTATATTGCATGAACCTTGTTCATACTAATGTTCAATTGTTGCTCAACTAGTAACATAGACTATGTTATTTAGCTTTCTGAAACGTCACTGTCTCAGTTGGTATGCCATTAGCACATTTTCTTAAAGAAAATATAACTATAGAAAGGAGGTAGTGTAATGAAAGCCAGAAGAACAAATGAGTATTCCCAAGAGTACTTTTTCAGTAATTTCTGCCAATAGCTTTCTTTGTCCTTGGCCTGTTGTTTAGCCTCAGTTCAGTGCATCAATTCACCTGCTGATTAAACAGAGATAAAGTATTCATGTTGGGAAACCCACAATATGCAAAGCAATTATTTTCCTTAAAATGTATACTTAGAAATAATTTTACATATAAAACACAGTTTTCTTGTAGATTTAACAGGCCAGGGCCAGTTCTGTGGCCTGCAGTGGACCTGATAATGGAATGAGAGACTATGAGGACTTGGGTAGATGTTACTGTGGCACAAAAAGAAATTTGGTCTAAGGTGGTAGGGTGGATTTGAATGGTGATGTGTTCACCACCACTGGCTGAACAATGCAAAGAGCAGGATGCCAACAGAGGCTTCTGGTCTCCAGTGACCTATTGGGTCCCTTACTCTGTCAGGCTGTGAACACTCTGGAACATGGGGTATGCTGTTGTGAAGAATTGGCACGGGTAGGCAGAGTTAGGTGGATCCCTGATCTTCTGTATCCTTTGCACTGCCTTTTTGCTGGGCAAAAGTCTGAGTCATCAGTCTCACTGATCTTCAAACCCAGATTTCGTCATCTCGCCTGGCTCAATCTCCAATATAAGATATGATATGTTTTACACAGAAAATACGTTGACACCAAGAAAAAATACAGTAGCACTAGAAATACAGAGAAACAGGTGAGGTCTTTTCATTATGAGGGGAATAAAAGTAGAAGATATAAATAAAGGTGGCTGAAATGTGGCTGGGAGCAGAGGTGGGGTTTGCTCAAAGGATGTTGAGAAGCAGCAAGAGCTTTTCTGTATGGGGTCTGATTCTTAGAGTTTTCAAGCCTCTTCTGTCTATTCCATGGTACTTCATGGACTGCCACACTGGGGCTCAATTCCTCCCTGGTGTCTGAAGTCTGCCTTTACCTTAAGCACTAATGGGCATTTAAGAAACTCCAGTCTACATGCCTTGTGCACACAGCTTGAGCAGGATGCTACCCTTGCTGCTTGTGTCAGCCTAAACTTAACTTCAGCATGATACACTGGACTTCCACTTGGTGCCCTTTTGCCTCCATTTTGGTGTTAGTTCTCAGATCAGATATATCCTGGCTCCCTTGGTACTGGAGCCCTGTGGCCATCTCCCTGTCCTTCAGGTCTGAGAACTCTCATTTTCCCAGACTAGCAGAATACTCTGAGGCAAGTGTTTTGCTGGATTATAAAATATATCTTCTAGGATCTAAATGTTTGTGTTTCCTCAAAATTCATATGTTGAAACCTAATTAGGTAACGGGATTAGTGCCTTTATGAAAGAGGCTCCAGAGAGCTGCCTTGCCCCTTCCAACATTGTTGGGACACAGCTAGAAGGTGTCATCTATGAACTAGGAAATGTAGTTCAACAAACCATGGCTGTTGCCATCATTACCTTTTAAAATTTCCACATGGTACCTATACTTGTGGCTGTCCTTCAAAGGTCTGAGCCATAACATGGGAGGTTTAGTTTGTTCATTCATTCATTCATTCAATCTGCTGTACTTTAGGCACTGTTCTAGGCATTAGATCTAAGTTCGTGCTTTTCTCACTGGGTTCCATCTTGGTATAGGTAAGTGATTCATGTCCAACTATGCCTCAAAATTGGAGATATGGGAGAGGTAATATAGTACAGTAGCTAAGGAAGCTGGCTTTGACATTACACAGGTGAAGTTTGAACACAAGCCTTTCTACTGGACAGCTGAATAAGGTAAATAACTTTTCTATACCTGAAATTTTCTTATCTGAAAAATAGAGATAATTACAGTATCTATCTCCTAGGGTTGCTGTGAAGTTTAAGTGGATACTTTTAGTGTGCTTAGATTAGTACCCGGTCCATAAACGCTCAATCAATGTTAGCTATAATTAAAGTTTTAAGGTTTAAGCTCGGGGTCTGAGGCCTGATAGTTTAAACTTTCAACCTGGTTACCAATTCCAATATTAAAAAACAATTAAAATTCTGATTCTTTTATAGAGAGAAAACTATTTCTTTTAAATTATATTTTCTAAATGAATTTAATTTTTCTCCCATCCTTCTGTTTGGGAGATATTATTGGAACCAAATTTTGTGGTATAAATCGGAATAATTTTGTGGCCTAGATCCTTGATTTTATGGAGAATTCTTGAAGAGTTTCATTGGGATTGTCTATGTATTTAGCTTCAGATGGAAAGCTGAAATTACTCATCAAAGGATTGCAATAAGAGTGATTTGAACCACAAGTATATCAGAATTTCACGCTTCTCTAAGACAAGAAAATAACTGACAGATGAACTGCAGAAAAAGAAATGGGGTGACTTATTTAGAGTGAGATGGTCATGTAGGCTGTACAAAAAAGAAGAGTCAGAGAACAGGCTTGTCAAACAGCTAATTGCACCTGCAAACAAAGGACATAGTTTAAAGCATGGGTTTTAGAAAGGAATGCTTTTTGTATTTTGTATTTTCATTTGTATTTTCAGCTGGATCTGCATACATGGGTAGTATCACCACAATCGACAATGTCATCTTTGAATAGGGAGGAATAGAGACTCACACAGAGCTTGCACCAGGGAGATTCTACACACAGATGAACAATTCATTAGTCATTCAGAGCTGAAAGCTGCCGCCAAACTTTGCTCTGTATGCTGAAAACAATGCAATGATCAAAAAAAGGAAAACAGAATCAAGGCAGTGAGGTAACCCTTTAGGAAGTGATGGGAGTGTTACATCAACATATTGTCAAGATCCAGATAAATCTGAATATCTACACAGTACTTTCTATCCTATGAGATTTGAAACTTAGACTTCATTTCAGATTTGCGAACGGTGTTACCTAGTTCCCATTCTAAAGTTACTAAATCTACAAAACATGCTTCAACCCTTTCTCCTTCTCTTTAACTTTTTTTTTTAAATTTGTTTATCTTTTTAAAAAATGTATTTTTATATATGCATTTATTTTTTGAGACAGGGTCTTGCTCTGTCACCCAGGCTGGAGTGCAGTGGTGCAAACATAGCTCACTGCAGCCTCAACTTCCTGGGTTCAGGTGATCCTTCCATCTCAGCTTCCTGAGTAGCTGAGACAACAGGCACATGCCACCAAGCCTGGCTAATTTTTGTATTTTTGGTAGAGACAGAGCTTCACCATGTTGCCTAGGCTGGTTTCAAACTCCTGAGCTCAAGCAATCCACCTTGGCTTCCTAAAGTGCTGGGATTACAGGTGGGAGCCACTGTGCCCGGCCATCAGTGTATTTTTTTTTCTGAAATTTTATAATTTATCACAAATTATGATAAATTGCATTTTCCTGAAGATTAAATTAACTTCCCTTGAGCACTTATTTTCAAGGAGTCATCATTTAAAATCTTATTTTCTTAATAAGAACACATACTCCTTAAGAAGACACTTTTTTTGTACCCTTGTCTCTCTCCTCGTTTATTCCTTCTCCCTCTATTCATAATTGACATTAATTGAACATTCACTGTTTTATTAATCTATATAAAAACAATGTCACGTTTCAAGTGTTTATCATGTAAGCAATGTTATATCGACTTAACATGTGGTAGGCAGAATAACAGACCTTCAATGATGATGGCCATATCCTAATCTCTGGAACCTATGACAATGCTATCTTCGTGACAAAGGGGACTTTGCAAGTGTGATTAAGTTAAGGACTTTGAGGTGAGGAGATTATCCTGGATTATTGGGGTGGGCCTGATCTGATCACATGGGTCTTTAAAAGCAAAGAAATCCTTGTTGTGGTCAGTGAGAGATATGAGAATGGAAGAATGTCAGAGAGATGCAACGTTGCTGGTTTTGAAGATGCAGGAAGCTGGCTATTCCCAATTTAGGGAATGTGGGAGGCCTCTAGAAACTGGAAAAGGCAAGAACATGGGTTCTCCCTAGAGCCTTCAGACAGAAACACAGTTCTAAGAACACTCTGATTTTAACCCAGCGAGACCTGTGCCAGACTTCTAAACTACAGAACTGCAAGAAGTTGCTAAGTTTGTGGTAATCTGTTACAACAGCAATAGAAAACTAATAGAACGTGGGATGAGATACAATGAGGATACAGACTTGTGTTATTTGCTGGCCATCACAAACTCTCTGTTGTTTCTACTCCTAGGTAAAAGGTCATTAATTAGGAGAAGATTTATCTCAAGGAAACATATGATAAGCCCAATCTTTTCTTTAAGCACATAGCCCTTACTTTTCAGTTTATCATACTTGCACTCAAATCAAGATGACCCCAGTGGAGATACATCACATGTACAGTTCATTGAGTTTTACACAGGTCTGTCGCTAAGTGAGTAATTTCCTGAAATGATCTCCTAATAATTCATAAAGTGTTCATTTTAGGGTTCATTCTTATTCTTACGATTTTTAAATAAAGTCTTCCTTGTTTCCAATCCTTTGATTCTTAGACAGGTTAAACCACTAACCCTGCTTTAATCTGTCAGGGTACATTTCCCTTTGTTGGTTCCCAAATTCTGCCAAAAAGTATGGAACGTTGGTATCTGCTTGAAAGCAGTATCGGCAAAAACAACTTTTCCCTAAATGCAATTGGAATTCCCATTGTCTCCTAAAATTTCTTTGATTACAGAATAGGAAAGACATTCAACAGTTGAAGAATTATACAGAATGTGGAGGAGGAAGGAGAAATGTATTGATACAATTTAAAAAAAACAGATCAAATGGGTACACTTAAGTAATAGGTTTTACAGAGAGGTAAGTTTGAGTGGAGGAGTTAGCATGGAAGGGATGAAGGACCCCATCATCCTAGTCTATGAAGTTTGCAATTATTCTTGTCACATGGCAGCAAAACATTTGAGACTCACATCTGTTGTATTTTGGAACACAGACCACGTGCCTACCCACACATTAGGAACAATGGTAGGAAAAATTCAAAATTCAGGATGTTGGCCCATGGTGGCTACTTCTAGCATCTTTCCTTAAGATGAACACCCACCTATTACTTCAAATTCTCTTGGGGGAAAAAAAACTCCAAGATAAAAAGCATTGACTAAGAGAAATGGGCAGAACACAGAAACTAGTTGCTAAGACATGGGTATTTCCAGAATTCCCACAAAAGACTTCTAGAACTAATGAAAGCTGACATAATAGACTAGAAACAAACCAGAAGTCTTCTAAATTTTTAAAAGGGCTTGTATTACCACATAAACCCATGTCTGCCTAAGAAGGGCAGACAACTCCTTAATGTCTCCACTAGCCCCTAGGCGGTAGTGGCTTGGAAGTGATACTGCTAGAGAATGTCCTCCTTTCTCACCTGTGACTGTGGAAAGCATTGGGTACCTAAGAATCTTTCAGAAAGTAGAACTAAGAGCTATCAGACTGGCTGACCCAGGAAATCACTACCCAGCCAGGGCATGAAAGACACACTCTTCCTGGTCAGAATATCACACAGGCTACCATAAGCTCCCCACTGCTCACTTTTCCAAATAGGATTTTAAAAAAATATTTAATGAATAAAGATGAATATATTTAAGCTGCACAATGTGATAATTTGATATATGTATACACTGTGTAATAGTTACCACAAGTAAAGTAATTAACACGTCCATCACCCCCTATGCCACATATTAGATCCCCACCAAATAGAAATTTTAGTTATTGTTATCCCTTTTTTCCCTACTTATAAATTTTAGGTGCTTTGGTGGCAGATAGCTATTGTTAAGATAGAAAAGTCACATCACACCTCCAATTTTTGAAGCCAGCTATATTTGGAACATATATGGAAGAGTAGCTATATGAGGTTGCATGAGCAGTGAGTGGTTTCAAGTAGATACGAGGGCTGTGAAAGTAAATGTTGAGCAGAAGGGGTGCATGTGCTTGTCAGGTAGTCAGTGAGTTGGGCAGGAGATACTGTTGACCGTCTCTCCTACATCTATTCTTCTCCTTCTCTTTCTAAAGAGAATTCTGGTATTGTTCAGTGATCTATTATAGGACTCATTAGCTGAACTCAGTCCCTGATTTGAGATTAAGCTGTGATTAACTCAAATGGAAATTTCCTAGCTATATTAAGAAATGGGCACATGATAGAAGTCAAATCAATTAAGTGAAAGGAAGTGTTTGAGATTCCTGAAAAATGCCCTCCTCTATCTCTTACCAGAAGTGACAGAGGAAGGACATGGTTTGTGTTGCTACTGGCGAGCATTCTACACAATGCTGCAATCAGCATTAGGATGAAGCCAGCTCTACAGGTGGCAGAGCAGCAAAAAAAATGGGCCTGGGTCTGTGATGTCCATCTTTGAATCCCCATATGAACAAACCCTGTAATTTACCCTACCTCTGGATTTCTAGTTCCATGAGCCAAAAAATTGCCTCTTTCCTTAAACCCTTTTGAGTTGATTTTCTGTCAGTTACAGCTAAACCCTATCCAACTGACACAGTACTTGAAACCAACAGAAGAATAATTGGAAGTCTCTTAGTAATTTACAGGAGAAAATAATTAGGAGAGTTTAATTCTGAGATACAAGATATGAACATAATGGTTAAGAGTATAGGCTTTTGAGACAAATATACCCGAAGTTCTACCCTGTTCTGTCCATTACTGCCTATACATGTCTTCTATGAACTCTAGTCTTCATATTGGTACAATGAAGATAAACCTAGCTTATAAGAGAGTTGTAGAGAGTAAACAAGATAATGCACATAAAATTCCTGTCATGAAGTAGATGTTCAATAATTGCAACCATCATTTTAATGGCCAGAGAAAAAATTAAGATCCCTTGGTGAGAATTTCTGTACAGGAAGATGGCTCAAGAGGAATCCAATGCTCTAAAAGATGAAATTCTGGGAATTACAACTTCAAATGATTCTGATGAGAAAGAAAAGTAGTTACTGAAGGAACTGATGTGGCCGCAAAGGGATGTTTTCAAAAAATGTATATTGAAATATAGGAGAGAACTGTTATGACAGGGAATGATTACAAAACAGGAACACCAAACTGAAGGAACAATCAGAAGGACTGAGGTACTGAAAGAATCTGAACTGAACAATGTCTCAAAATTACGCCCCAAGGCCACAATAGGAACAAATCAATAACAAATCAACAAATCAAATCAGGAGGGGAGAGACTGTGACATGAAGAAATGACAGGAAAATAAGACTGTTTAAAATCTGAATTAAGCAATAAGCAATATGATAGACATAGGTGGAATGACTAGAGAACAAAATAATAGTTTACTCATTTTCAAGGTAAAATGCTAGTTCTCTGAACTTTTAAATTATACTTTGAAACATTAAAGGCCATGTTGACTTGATTTTTACGTAGCTATGAAAAACATTATGAAATATCATGTAAATTAGATTCATATCAAATTGAATTCATAATAAATTCCAGGAAGAAATCTTGCTAGTACAAAAAGACAACTGTTCTTTAGCCTGAAGTGTACATCAGCGACATACTATTTTTCTGAATAAGCGTGGTATTCAGTTTGCCTCAGAAACACATAAACATAGTATTTCATTTGCACAGAAACAGTTTTTTTTTTTTTTTTTTTTTTTTTTTTTTTTAAAGATGCGGAGCCTCACTCTGTCGCCCAGGCTGGAGTGCAGTGGCGCGATCTCGGCTCATTGCAAGCTCCGCCTCCCGGGTTCACGCCATTCTCCTGCCTCAGCCTCCGGAGTAGCTGGGACTACAAGCGCCCGCCGCAACGCCCGGCTAATTTTTTTGGATTTTTAGTAGAGACGGGGTTTCACCATGTTAGCCAGGATGGTCTCGATCTCCTGACCTCATGATCTGCCCGCCTCAGCCTCCCGAAGTGCTGGGATTACAGGCGTGAGCCACCGCGCTCAGCCAGAAACAGCTTTTTAAAAGTATTTGATCAACAATAAATTCTAAAAATGTTTATTAGTGGTTTTACTAATGGATAACATGTCCTCCTCACTCCTACACACACACACACACACCAGAAACTTTGTCTTAGAAACTTTGTCCATGTCTGTCCAAAATAGAAGTCAGAAGGGAGGTCTTTGTGACCAAGTTCTGCTTTAGGTCTGACCCAGTTAAATCTCCTGAAGAGGAAGGAGTACTCTTTCTCTGACTCAGGAGGCCAGGAGAGAACACAGTTTTCTCACCAAGGAAGGCTTTGGAAATAATTCACATGCAGGTGAACTGCTTTTAGAAAGCACTTTTCCGTTACCTGCCCCCAGAGTGAAGTTCAGAAGAAAAGGGAATAAAATGTTCTCAATCAAGATCTTTGAGCTGTGGTGTTTTCTACCACTGGAGAGTTGCTTGATTCAGAACATTATCACCTTCAGGAATAGGAAATAGTCATTTCTTTACCTAGACAGTCTTTTAATCTTGGAACAAGGGGCCTAAAAAGCTGTTCTCACAGAAGGCTTTTCTTGCTTTTAAAAACACAATCAAATTGGTTCCAGTGGAGTGGGATACAAGGAAGAGCACCTCTTCTACTTTTGCACAAGTAATTGACTAGCCTAATTAGATTGCCCAAGTGTTTAGATACCATGGTGATGGGCACTTTATAAATACTGTATATAACTAAACCGGGAGCATCACTTTTGACAATAATAGCCATAGTTAGCTCTGATAGGTTGGGAAGATACAAGAAGCCAAATGCTTTGCCACATTCCTTAACATTTATTGATAGTTATTTATGTTGACACTTTCAGCCATTTGTGGTGTCTTTTTACTCTAGATCTGTGGGTAGTGTGGTCAAACATGACTTCTGCAGATAAAAACATCATCTTGTATGCAAGGTAAGCATCATTGTGGATTCTGCACAATAACTAAGAAACTATTATAACTAAGAAATATTATAACTTATAAGCAACTGCCATCCAGAAATCAAGCAGCACTTAATCAGTTCAGAATGAGAACGTGCTTAAACAAGATCTGCAGTGAATGAAAAAACCACATACTACATAGAAGCTAATGGTTTTTTGATCCTAGAAGAAAACCAAATGATATTCTCTAGTTGTTGACATAAATCTGGAAAATGGACATACTGAATGTTGAGTTGTCTTGTTCCCCTTTTGGAACTTTTTTTTTTTTTTGGCATCACTTGTTAAGGTGGGGCAACCTTGGTGAGGCTGACTGCCAAGAGTCAAACTGTGGATTTGTAGAAGCAGAAAAACACTAATTCTTGTTTTTGGTCTATGTACTTAGTTCTTCCAAACTGCATGGTAATTTTTTATTTTTACCAAGGTTAGTAAAGTCCTTCATACCACCAAGCAGTTACCTAGTTTAGTAAGGCTGTAATATATAAAAGCTAAAATCCTTGCTCCTAAAATCAACTCTACTATGGGGAAGAAAGGAAAACTAACATTTAACAGTGCCAGGCTTCATGCTAGAAATTATGCATCAAAAGATATTAATACTTAAAATAGTCCTATCAGTTAGATAACAGATTCATTCTAAAGATGAGAAAATTGATGTGTTGAAATCCTGCTGATTACCACACAGTGTCTGGCAGTATGTAGCAGGGCCCAAATTCGAACCCAAGTTTACCTGACTTTAAGGCTCATGTTCTCTCCATAACACCATGTTTTACTTCCTCACTGAAAAATGCTGCCCTTAAGAATGATGCAATGGACTTTGGGGACTTGGGGGGAAGAGTGGGAGGGGGTCGAGGGATAGAAGACTACAAATATGGTGCAGTGTATACTGCTCGGGAGATGGGTGCACCAAAACCCACTAAACTTACTCATGTTTACATGTAACATGTAAACTTACTCATGTAACGAAATACCACCTGTACCCCAATAACTTATGGGAAAAAATGCTGCCCCAGGGAAATAAGTTATTACCTTTGCCATGAGTTTATCAGAATTCATATTTTAACATTTTTTGATGGGGAGTCTTGCTATATCACCCAGGCTGGTCTCAAACTCCTGGGCTCAAGCAGTCCTCCCACTTCAGCCTCTGGAGTAGCTGGGAATACAGATGTGTGCCACTACACCCAGCCAATTGTTTTATTTTTTAGAAACGGGTCTTGCTTTGTTGCCTAGGCTAATCTTAAACTCCTGGTCCCAAGCAATCCTCTTGCCTCCTCAGCCTTTCGGGTCATATTTTAACTTTTGGTTGTTCTTTTGTCTTTATAATTAATTTCCATATATTCATGAGAACATTACTGGATAATATCACAGTATACATAGAGGTAGTTTAGCAAGGGGGAAAGAAGCCAGATTTAGAATAAAAACACTTGGGTTTGAGACTGACAGTTCAAAACAATGACACTAGAAATGTCAGTCAACCTTTTTGAGTCTCAATTTATTAATTGGATAAATGAGGATGCTTATAATATCTATTCTCAGAGTGACTGGAAAAATCTGAAAATACTTTAGGGAAGTATGTGATGCATTTTAGCACAATTTCTATACAAAAATTAATACCAAAAGAGTTCATATTTAAAGGGCTTTTTCATTTTTTGCAAAATTAACTTACATAAATCAATTGTGGTGGTTTGGCTGAATCAGTGCTATACCTGATAATGAAACATTATCACGAACCTAAGTATGTTATGCTTTTCTCAACTCCTTTTTGAGTAAGTTATGTATATTATGCTTTTCTCAACTCCTTTTTGAGTAAGTTATAGTGACCTCATTGAGGATGATTGCAGGGATGAAACAATCAAAGAGCCAATTTATATAGGTAACAAACTGGACACCTGTCATTTTGAAATATAAAGCATTCTCTTATACCATTATTTTAAAATTTACTTACTGGCAGCACACTCCAACAAATCTTCCAAATCATAATTCTGAGAATCTGTTCTGTTTTTTTCTCTCAATCCCTAGATCTAATTTCCCTGTTCTCTGCTGTTGACAGTCATTGGCCAACACATTCTAAAATTTCTACTCCCTGAATATTGCTTAAATAACCAATAGCTTCTTCACTGACTCCCTAGCCCCAGTCTTTTATTGTCTACCCCCTTGCGTTCTCTAAATATACATGTTATATTTCAAATCTAGTCATGTCATGTAGTTGTTTAAAATCTGCAGTGGATATTAATTGCCTTCAGGATAAAAAATTAATAGTAGAAAAACTTCCAGAATCTGGGAAGTGACTACACTAATTCATTCATAACACAGTAACACAGTAGAAGAATAACTTTTGGCACATATTATATGCCAGGTACTGTGCCCTGTTCTGGCAATATGGAAACAAAACGGGAATTAAATGGCTAGTCATCCCAAACTATACAAACAAAATTAAGAAAAGTGCGATAAGGGATGCTGACCCAGTATGGGGGGCAGGTAGTATTCCTTCAGGAAGACTTATTTCTCATCTCTTTTATTTCATGTTTCTTAAGTTTTAATCAGTTCCTTAAATATTTGTATTCTCCTTCCCTTTGAGGCTAAAGTTAGGAATGAGGGAGATGACATCACTATTCCATAGACAATAAAAGAATGATAAGAAAATATTATGAACAAATTTATGCCAATATATTTAGCAAAATAGATGAAATGGAGAAATTCCTTGAAATTAGGAATATCCCTGTGTCTATTAGAGAAATTGAATTTCCAGTTAAAATTTTTTCACAAAATCGAAGAGGATGGAGTACTTTGTAGCTCATTCAATTAGGGCCAGCATCGTCCTGGTACCAAAACCATACAAAGATATAAGGTGGAAAAAAATCATTCAGATTAATATGCTTTATAAATATAGGTATGACAATTCTAAAGAAAATTTTAATGAAACTCAAAAATGAATATATCATGACCAAGTGGGTTTGTACTGGGAATGTAGTTTTGATTTAGCATTTTAAAAATCTATCAATGTAATTATTGTATTAACAAACTAGAAAAGAGAAAACTTATGTTCATCTCAGTAGATGCAGAAAAACTTCTGAGAAAATCCAGCATCTATCTGTGATTAAAAACTCTCAGCAAACTCAGGACAGATGGGAAGGAAAAACCTAAAACTAGCATCATATTTAATAATGAAAGATTGAATGCTTTCCATCTAAAGAAAAGAACAGGACAGAAATGTCCACTCTCATCATTTCTACTTAACATGGTACTAGAGATTTAGCCAATGCAATAAGGCAGGAAAAAATTTATCCAGCTAGAAAGCCAAAAAATATTATTGTCTTAATCCAAGGATCACATAATCTTCTATGTAGAACATCTGATGCTCTACAAAAAAACTATCAGAACCAATAATTGAGTACTGCAATGTTGCAGAGTATCAAACAAAATACAAAACCAGTTACAATTCTGTATAGTAGCATCAAACAAGCAGAAAATGAAATAAGGATACAATTTACAATAGAATTAAAAATATGAAATACTCAGGGATAAATATGACCAAAGGTATGTGTAAAATTGTAAAACACTGTTGTGAAAAATTAAAGAAGACCTCATTAAATAATGAGATATAACTTGTTCATTGGTTGGAAAACCCTATATTGTGAAAATGTCAATTCCTCTCAAATTAATCTACAGGTTTAATGGAAAGCGAATTAAAATTTTGGCAAGCTTTTAAAAATATATATAAGTTAGCAAGATGATTCTAAAGTTAATGTGGAAATGCAAAGGACTTAGAACAAATGCCAGCAAACTATGACCTGCAGTATACTTCCAGCTTGTTGCCTTCTTTTGTAAATAAAGCTTTACAGCAACACAGCCGTATCATATTGCCTATGGCTGTTTTTTGCACTGCAAGTGTAGAACTGAGTACTTACAAAAGAAACCATATGGCCTACAAGCCCTGAAATATCAACTCTCTGTCCCTCCACAGGAAAAAAATAATTGCTGACCCTTGACCTAGAATAGCAAAAACAAGTTTGAATAAGAAAAAAGTAGAGAACTATCTGACTTTCAAACTTATATCAAAATTACACTAATAAAGAAAGTGTGGTTCTGGCATTGAGTTAGATGTATAGATCAATGACCCAAAGTGGACAGTCTCAAAATAAACCTCTACTTACATGGACAACAGACATCTGATAAAAATGCAAAGACGACAAAAAAGAGAAAGGATGGTATTTCCACTGTATCCAGAAGATAAAAATAACTCTCAAAACTCTATAATCAGAAAACATAAAAACCTAATAAAAATGGGCAAAGTATTTTAATAGACACTTCACCAAAGAAAACATGAAGATGGCAAATAAGCATGAAAAGATGCCCAATATTACTGACCATTAGGGAAATGGAAATACAAACCACAGTGTAATACCTCTGCAAACCTACTTAAATGGCTAAAAGTAACTGACCATCCTGAGTGTTAATGAGGATGTGGAGGAAATGCATATCTCCCATACTGCTGGTAGGAATGAAAAATGATACAGTTACTCTGCAATACAGTTTGGCAATTAAAGTTAAATATACACCTACCATATGACCCAGTCATTCCACTCCTAGGTATTTATGCAAGAGAAATGAAAGCATATGTTTATATAAAGGCTTATACACAAGTATTCATTGCAGCTTTATTTGTAATAAGCCCAAACTGACCACTCCAAATTTCTATCAACAAGTAAATAAAATCATAAGCAATTTTTGTTGTATCCATACAGTGGAATGCTACTTAGCAATAAAATCACTTGATACACAACAACAGCATTAATGAAATTTAAAATAAATTGTTCTACATAAAATAAACCAGATAAAAAAGCAAATTATTTGCTCTGGGGCAGGGACCAGGAAGTGGAGGAAGGAAATTATGAAAGGGCATGGGGAAACCTTTAGGGGTGAAAGTTGTGCTCATAATTTTGATGAAAAAATCTATATGAATCACTTCAATACAGAACAATTTTACCTTTGTATTACTATAGCTTTTATTGAAAATGAACACATAACAATAGCGAACAAATTTAAATGCTCCCTGATTTTTATTCTGGATAAGACTAGGAAACCTGTATTTCAGTGAATTCACTGCAGTGGACTTTTTCTGCTGATCACAAGATATAAGTAATTGACAGTCTTATGTATGAACAATGTACTTAGTGCATAGAGATACAGGAGTTTCCTCCAGGAGTCCTCTAGAACAACATGGGAATGTAACTTTAGCACAGCAAAAATGCACAACCTATGGTGCTGATTTGGGTGAAAATGAAACATGAGATGACTGCTATGTAGTCACACTCTAGAGTTAATTTTGAAGATCATATTTTACTGTAAGGGTTTTGGTAATAAAATAACATTATATTTCAAAACTTACCAAATAGCGAGGTATGTTAACTGCCACCATATAGATATGACAAATTAAACCAAGAATTTAATTTCATCTTCAGTACGTACTACAGAAACCCCAGCAATACCAAATGAATTGTATTGACAATCAGGATTTGCCATGTGTAAAAACCTTCAATTTTACCTTCCTCAAAACAAGGCAAAAGTGCTTTCCTGTCTCCTTCATTTGGCTCTGCTCCTAACCTTGAGAATACTTAGTGGGTGCAGTACCCAAGACTCTGGGAAAATCAGATGAAAGACTTGGTTCACTAAAGAACTGCAAACATCCGAGGAAGGTACTGTAAGGTATAGCACCATAAAACCATCACATTTTAGAACCAGAAAAGATGATTACAGGTTGCTTAATTCAATAATCCCATTTTAAAGAGGCAAACTACAGATCTGAGAGGACACGTAACTTGTTTGATGTGGTGGAACTCATTAGGGCCTGAAGCAGGAGAATTTAAATCACTTCCCAACCCACTCTTTTCTTGGTAAACCATTCTTGCCGTTTGAATAATGATAGTGCCACCTCAGGTAGGTAATAAAAATAGACACTTCACCAAAGAAAACTGAAATGTTGTATCATTTTGGAGGAAACAAATCTGCATAGTCCCAGCATCTATCTCTCAGCCCATCAGGATCCATAGCTAGATAACATTTTTTAGAGTTATCATTTTTTTTCCCCAGGGAAAAAATTGACTACTTAGTTTACTGACTGAGTTTAAAAGAAGAGAAAAAACTCCAACAACATGAAACTGGAAGACAAGAAATAATTTATAAAATTTTGGAAGATGTTAAATATTTGTGGTAAAAAATAGTTTTTAGTGAAATGGTTATTCTTCACTTACTCTGGCGATCCCTAAAGTTTAATGTACTTTATAGGAGAAAGTATTTCACTGTTGTCATTCATTAGATACTAGTTCCTTCCACCTGTAAAATGGGTAGAACTCTGAGTTCTAGTTGTCCAAAGTGGCCAATTCATAGACTGTCCAATTAGCATTTCCACAGTATTGGCATGCAGGCAGAATCTTGTCATTTTCATTTCCTTGTATTAAAGGGCACACATTTGTTCGATACCTTCCTTATTCAATGATTGTGGAAAACAGACTACATCTGCTGGAGAGCAAACATTGTTTCTTCTCTCCAGATGTCTGCTTTTTCTCCCAGAAGTTGGAGAGCATTGGACAAGCAATAACAGATGATGAACACATGCATAACTACAAATGGGCAAGCTGATTGTTTTCAAAATTGGTATAAACATTTGCTCTTGGGTTGAGATTTAGCCCATAGCAAATCTTTACATTTGCGTTATAAACTCCCAACTAAAAAAAATGTTTATAATGGAAGTGCTGACAATGTGAAAATTCAGTTACGGTCAGGAAAGCAGTTTTGTTTAAAAATGCCATTTTGCACTTCCATATTTACTTCCTAACCAGGGACTGAGATGTCAATTTCTCCAAAGTTTTCTTTTCTTGTCCAAAGGAGAATTTGAGGACTGTTTTGAAATGAACAAGAGATCTGACTTTCAGTGTCTTGCTTCTTCAGCAAACATTGAAATATAGAACCACATGCTGGTTACTTAACTGGTTACACTGATGATGATGATGAATGATAGAAGAAAATTCAGCTTGTTGCTAGAGAGAGGTTTTGCTTTTTTACAGTATTTGATAAATATAGGAATTTTTAGGAAATACCTGGCTCTCTATGACCTTGACTATGCTAAAACTCACGTACATTGACTAGGGGTTATGAAATAACGTCAGAGAAATCTTTTGACTTGCTTATAAATAAATTACTTGGTTTGAGACTAAAAGTGTGGTTTGCACTATGTCTTGTTATATTCACAGAGATACGACCCTCTTTTATATAGTTGAACCACAAAGACTACCTTACTGTTCACTCCCAGAATGGCAAAAAGATAGATGAAGATAGAGAAATGTGCATCTAACAATGCATCTTTATGAGCTAAGGATTTTCTTTGGAAAAACTGTGATTACGTGAAAATCATAGGAAATTTTATTTGTGATTACAGGGCATGGTGAAAACCTCTGCTATCATATTGGATACAAGGTAACTCTTTTCATTTAGAAATGTAAAGCCATTATTTCTGATTATTTAGGTTTTTACCTGGATTCACACTTATTTTCAGGTAAATTGAAGTAGTTTTATAACAAAGGGTGAGGAGGAGGTACGGGGAGGGAAGGAAAAAACCAAAATAGCCCAAGGATTTAGTAGACATGAATAGTCAAGGACTTGACATGTCCAGCTTCAACAAGTAGATCCAAGTTTATTCTCTTGAGTTCACAAATGAGAAGAGGAACAAATGGCTCTTATTCTTGACATAAAAACAGTCTTCTGCAGGGAAAAATAATGTATGTTCAAATCTGAATTACCCTGTAGGCTACTAACACTTAGATCTGCCTAATACTGTTACTTGAACAATTAGGGCATGCATGCAAAATTTTAACATTTGTATGTTTCTGCATTCAAGCACACAAATTACAGGATACTTGCTTCATTCAGTGGTTGCCGCACAATAACTCTTAAATTAATGCATAAAAGAAGGCTAAAGTTTAAATTATAGAACTCGAGTAACAAGAAACCAGCTAAGCATTAGGGCAGAATGTGCATTTTGCTTTTGTACTTTTGTTTGCAAACCTCAAATCACGCAAGTGTTCAACCTTGCCCAGGGTTAAGAGGACTCCCATTGAGTTTATTAGTAAATGTAGGGAAAAAGCTGGGTGCTGCAGTATCAATCCTCTGAGTGGACTGATATTCTGAGGATGAATACTCAGCCCTCTTGGGCTGCTAGATTTCTGGACCTACTTTGAAATGAGTCTTATACCCATCAAAATATAATGAAGAGGGCGTGTCTGTGAAAATATGAAAACCATTCTTATTTTCCATATTAATGAGAAAAGTTAATTTATTTCTCACACTGGGACATTTTGAGTGAAAGGCATACCTTAAATTATACCATATAAATCTTGGATAGGCTAGTTAATGTTGCTATTTTGAATTTTCATTGTAATTTAACATTATATAAAGTGACGTATGTTTGTAAATTGAGATAAAAGAGCTCTGATGGACAGAATAAGTGCAGAATTAAAGATTAATTTTTTCCCCAAATGAGATCTTTTTGGCTTGTCCTCTTACAATTACTGCTTGGATGACTGAAATGTGTTCTTTGTAACTCAATGATTCACATAAAGGCAGCCTTGCAGTACCACATAAAATAACTATAATAATTTGTTGAAATTGAAGAAAAATGTGTTTCTGTAGAAAGCACCTAACAACTCCTGCTTTGGTGTATTCTTTCCATAATCCTTCGATCAGCACTATAATGTGAGCAGATTCAAAGTATACTTTCTAATAAGTGCCTTGCTTTTTTTATGTTCTTTTTTTTTTTTTTTAAACTACTTGGTGATATCCTAATTAACCATGCTCAATTGATTGCTTTCAAAATAAGAACTAAGAGCTCTCATCTAGTCAGGTGGAAGCTAATTCAACTCTTTTACACTACGGCAATGATAAATCTCACACACATACTTCCACTCACACCCACCACATGGATTATATTAGCAATATCATACTCTAGGTCTTCTGGTTTGAGTCAGTATAACATGATAGGCACATTTCTATGGAATTTCATGCCATTATTTTTCTTTTAATGCTTATGAGGGTAAGTACAAATATCCATTTTTCATTCACAGAGTAGAATTATTTTTTGACTTTTTTTTGTGATCTTTTGACCAACTCTCACATCCAGAAAATGTGCCATTTCTCTTGGAAAAAAGCAAAAGAGTATGTGGGCGAAAAGAAACTCAACGCAGGCAGAAGGAAACTGACCATTTCATGTCTTAACCCAATTGCTACTCTCAGTTTTCTTTTCTGTTTAAGTCAAAATTAAACACATCTTATTTGGATTGACAAGCACTTAATCATTTGATTATGAGATTATAGTATGTGGTCAGAGCATCTACTGCATGATATTATTTTGCAGTAGAGGACAGGCTTTTTAGATCCTCATTACTGTGGGTCACATCTCTGGTCTCACAGATAAATGACGGTAGACAATACAATACATACTAACTGTCACATACAGAACTGAAAAACTGTTTTCAGCATATATAAATCCCAGTCAAGGCATTACACAACTGGAGTTTAAAATGTTACATGTAAATCATCCAGACTTAAGCTTCTTAGGCAACACAAACCGTTCTCTAAGGACATATGAGACCAGAACATCAGAAGATGCTGTCTCACTGTGGGATGGCAGAAAACAGTGGCTCGCAGACCACCCTGGTGTATAGTAATCAACAATGCAGTGGCCCACTTTATAAAGGCGTCAGACAGTCTGTAAGCAAAAAAGGCAGAGCCTCCAACTGAGACAGGCCCTGCTAATAAGTGGCTTCTAGGAAAAAGAAAAAAAAAAAAGCAGCTTTAGCATATGCAACAGGTCTCATATCACAATCTTTTTTTTTCTTTTGCATTCCACCTTCTTTCATATGAAACAACTCCATCAAGAGTGTCATTCTGAAACACCATGAGCAATAGAATAGAAGAATGCACTGACATTCTTACCCTTCTGCTCTCACAGCCCTTCATACATTTATTATGGTGCTGCACTTGTAAATATCTCATCACATGTCTGTTTCCCCTGCTGGACTGTGAATTTCTTGAGTGCAACACCATGCCCTGTTCATCTTACTGTTTCTACTTTCAACATTAGTGCGTGCTGAAGAAGTCCTTCAGTACATATTTGGTGAAAGAGCTTTTCAATTCCATTACTGCTAGAATAGCTATCTGGGAGGCTCTGGACAAGCCACTTCATGTGTTTTGCTTCAGTTTCCTCATCTAACGAATGGGAATAATGCCATTTTGCACATTTTGCAAAAACTTGGCCAAAGAGATTCTGCAAGAGAGATTATGTATTTGAAAATATTTAAAAAATATTTTTTAAAAAAGCGTGTGTTTGCAAGGTGCAGGTTGGGGCATTTCTTGCAATATAAGCTGAATTTCCTGAATAATACAACGACTATATGATGCTTCAATAGTATTGCTGAATTTGACTTACTCAGACAAGAGTTATTTGATCTTATGTTCCCTACCATTCAAAAGAATCTAATTTGTATAATTTATGTATTTTATAGTGAAAAATAACAAAAGACAATTATTTCAGAAAGTATTGACAATATTTCAGTTTCCTTATAATTCTGACTTTATGTGAGCAAAAGTACCTCAGTGAGTGCTCATACCTGCTGTGATAAATGCAGAGACTAAACCACATTTTGTCAATAAGGGGCAACTTGTACAAACTGGGTATGCAACTAGAAAATAATAATGTTGAAGAAAGTATAATTAATTAATTCAAGCTTCAAGATAAGATCACTGGATCCTGCTGACCCTACATGTTAATCAGTTGATTAATTGCTACAATCATAATAATTATATGGTACAAATCTAAGTACACTTAATGATAGTGTAGACTTAGAGTTAAAAGTTCTTTTCAATCTGCATATCTTTTCTCTTTCTTGAATCAAGGGAGTTGGTTTCATTTACTTTAAAGATATCTTTTGGCTTGTAGAGCTGGAGAGCTTATGCCAGAATTAGCCAGTTCATTTTTGCCTGTTCAGTTAACCATTTTTGATTATTTCTTAATGTTCTGTTTAAAAATGTAAAACAATCTCAAACCTATGTAACAGGAATTTTGCATCATACATATTCATCCAATCATATTACTTTTACTCCAAACATGCTCACTGTATGAAGTGGTGTTGCAATTATATGGCAGTGGGCGTCCCCCAACATACAGTCTTCTATACTTTCTGTTCTATATTTGGATAGCAGATAGAAGGGGTCTGAGTTGCCATTGACATACTTAGATAAAAGTATGTGCTATAAAGTGAATATAATTTATCAAGAACTATTGAGACATTTAAAATGAGGACTAGAACTAAAATGGGTTAACATGCATACACATTTATATTTTTCACATGTGGGAATCCCAGTTTTAGGTTTGAATTTTTTTGCACACAGCAACGTATATCTTGGTATCATTGATCTGGCCGAACTTTCATTCTGATCACTGTCAACTTCTGACTGGCTATTCAAGGTTCCAATCACTGTAAAAATTCACTTGGGTAATCTTGAACAAATTCCTTACAAAGGTACACTGACCTGTGTTGGGGCTCAGAACATGATACCTCCAAGTATGGCCCTTTGGCATGGTGAGTACTTTGAACTGAAGAAGATTGGAAGGGCCTCAGAAGCAAGAAGTTCTCTCTGATCTTTGCCTGCACTCCTTTCTCCCCGGAAGCTGGTCATATAAACCAGAACTCTTCCTCAAAGCAAGCCATAAAACCTAGAAATGTCACTAACTTTCTGTCTTCTCCCCTGAAGACCCGGATGTGATGGGTGTCCTGCCCTGCACCCAGAGGAAGGAATGTCATACAGAGACACGGAAAAGAATCTAGCAAACAGGCCTTGCTGAGTTCCACTCTCTACCCCGAGTCTATTACCATTAGATCATACTTTTGTCCAACCACATTTCTACATGGCTGTTCGTTCTCTATCAAACCTTAACATAAAAATGCACAGTTTTCCCTAGGTCTTTGGATCTTCATTTCTGAAAGTTCCTGTGTCACATTTTGATTAAATAAATCTGTTATGCTTTCCTTTTGCTAATCTTTCTTTTGTTATAGAGGTGTCAGCCATGGCCCTCAAAATGGGTAAGGAAAATGTATTGTACCTTTTTGCCCCTACAACTGTCCAGATTCTGTCTGTAGGAACAATGCCAGTAAGAATAACCATCTGACTGATAATTTGTGTTTGATTCAGTTTTCTACTGTGTGCAAAACAACTCATCAACACAGCTTCTCGATTTCTGTCAAGTACATTTCTATCCTCTTGGTTATCTAGCTTCAAAACCTAACCCATCTATTTCTTCCAAGACTGCTTAACCAAGATGTCATTAAATCATTGCAACTTTTCTTTTTTGTAATCTTTTACATAAAGTTTCTTCTTTTCCTTCATTTCTTCCTTTTATTCTTTTGCAAAATAGTCAAAGATTTTTAAGTTGGTGAACACCTTAGATGTAACCAAGCTACTAGATGCTTCTTAAACTTTTGCCTGCATATTAATAACCTGGAGAGCTTGTAAAAACAGACTCCTAGGCTCTATATTCACTGGTTATCATAAAGGAGGTCTGGAGTGGGGACCTCAAATTTACCGTCTAACATGATCCGAGGTGATTCTGATGCTACCAGTCTTTAAAGTGTACTTTAAGTAACACTCTATAACTTTTTTTTTTTTGGTGTGGGTGGGTGTCATACATCTAGGAATCTTGCTCCAGAAAATACAGATTCACATGTACATAAATTTGGCCAATCTTCTGGGGAGTGGCGCATGAGCCTCTAGAGACATATCCATGCATGGGTCCCAGAGGACTCAGGTCACTTGCTCAAGGTTATATTTGGGTGATAGCCAAATGTGGTGCCAAATCACAATGGGGTTTCCTGCTTCCCTTCTCCTCTTAAACATATCCTGACAATTACCACCACATTATTTTCTCTAAAACATGGGTTTCTGCTTTCCACTACCTTTCTCAAAAATCTTTAATGGAGTTTCCCTGCCTGCAGCATAAAATTTAACTCATCTGCAGTATTGAATTCTCTGCAATTAATTAGTTAATTTATTGACCAAGAATTTACTGAGTCCCTTTTCTGTGGAGAGTACTGTGATAGGCAGGAGGATAGAAAATTACTGCTTTGCTTTCAGGGATTCACAATACTGGATTAACTGTATCTGCTCTCCTTTGTTTCCTACTGCTGTCTCCAAAATCATTGCTGCCTTCAACCCCAATTCCTCACTTCCCACGAAACAGCAGCCTCGTCTCAGGGCTGGAGTCAGTGCTCGGCTGGAGCCAACATTCCCTGGCTGGCTCTCCAAACTCCATATACTCTTAATGCCTCCTTCATGAAGTCTTCCCAGACACTGCATTTTTGTCTCTCCCTTCTGTAGAGCATTTATTGTCTTCATCATTCATTGTGCTGCTGGATCACATGTGCTCACATGTTCTTCTCTAGTTCAGGGAATATACCTCTTACTTCTTCAGTACTCTCCTTGAGGAGCATACAGCATGGCTTGGACAAGGTGCTGTGATGTCAACATACTATGAGTAGGAAGAGCTGCTCTCCTCTTATTTGGCTTCACCAAGGAAAAAGAACCAAAATCAATGGTTCCCAAATGTGACTGCCACCAGGATCACCTGAGGGTTTGCTCATGATTTTTTTTAGAAAACATTTTGGAAACTTACCCTAGGCATAATGAATCAACGTCTACCTGGGTGGGTCCAGGAATCTGTTTCCACAAAGGTGAGTTGGGTCAAAAAGCCAGGTTTGAGAAGCCTTCAAACAACTGATTCTGAAATCCCCTCCAACATTATCTACTCGCCCTCTTCTTATACATAAAAAAATCACTACAAATATACTTAGTGCAGAAACTTGCAGAACACAGGAAAACAAAAAAGAGAAAAAAAGCTGTATAATCATTCCCTGCTAATATTTTGAAGTAAATCCTTTCATTCTTTTCTCTACATATAAATATTTACAAACATATTTTACAATAGGCTCATACTATACATGCCATATCATACTTATATTCTCTTAATACTTACTGGTGTTTTACCTTGTGAAATAATGCTTTCTATAGCACAATTTACCAATTGCTTAGTATTTCATAATATAAATGGGCCATAATCTAACCTTCCCTAAGTTTATACACATACTTCTACATTTTTCAGTATTATAAATAACATTTTGAGGGGCAATTTGTATACATCCTGGTGCATATCTCTGAAAATTTCCTAAGGTAAATTTCTAGATATATAACTGTCAGTACACTGCATGCACATTTTAAAGGCTTTTACTAAATATAGCCAAAAGTCCTTCTACAGATTTTCTAAGAGTTCTGATTCAAAGCAGTAACAGGCCTTGTCTCATCAAGAACTTTGACTGGCATTTCATCTACAACTAAGTTTATATCATAAATAGTTCTTTACAGGCAGCACCAACTTATACCCTTATAGCATACTTTACTATGTGAAAATTGCATCTTTCGTTAAGCTTACTATAAATTTACTGGCTATCTTCCTTGCAGGTTTCCACCAACATTAGAGAAAAGAAAATTTTAAAATAATTAATTTCCTGAAGTAATCTTTGATGAGATGTAACATGAAAGCTAAAAACCTGAAGCAGGAGAATGCTATTTTCTCCTTATAGAAATAGATACCTTATTCTAGCCATCTGTTGAACAAATATCTGGTTCCAAATAATGTTAAAACCGATGGCAAATCTTAATAACTTTTACTTGTGGATATTAGAAAGAACAACAGTGCTACTTGTGTAGTTATCTTATGGCAGTTGAAATACTCTATACTTTATATGAATACACAGAGTTTTGTTTGTTTGTTTGTTTTTTAGGTCTTTAACTTCTCAGCACCAGTTTTATGGAGCACCCACCACTAAGCAAGTATGCAAAATGCAGTGCTGCTTAGCATTGGGAAATCCCCAATCTGGTGCCAAGAGGTTCATAAATACAGTAATGGACCCTCTTATGTCAAAAGTGAGTACTGTTTAACAGTGTAAGTTAGAATAGCCTTCAGGATGCTTTGCAGCTGCAGTTGTTCCACTGCAAGACATCACAAACTTCATGATGATGGTTGTCACACCAGGTCCTGGAAAGGCAACCTACTTCAGTCTGCAAAGTGAACTAAAAGGGAATGGTTGTTCACACATGGCCCTGATGCCACCGACATAAGAAACGCAATGACAGGAGCGATGAAGTAGGAATTTGGTGGCAGATGGTCAGGTCTGCAGGAAGTGTCCACCCAGCTTTGTTTGGCCCATATTCTGAAACAACTAGAATAAACACTTAGTGTCATAATTTATAAGCATATCAGTACCAATAAATCAGAATCATGCAAACAGCCATGTTTATTATATTCTTGTTGCTTAATATTCATGACAGTAATTTATTTTTATAGTACAGTTTCACTGTTCTCTCCACCATTGCTCTGCATTTAAGGTTGGCAAGTTGTACTAGCAGAAGTTCAGGTAACCCTTTGAAGACTGCAAAAGTTCACTAGCCTGGTCAAAAGACTTGATTTGCCCATTTAATTTTTCCCTTTTTCTCTCATAAACTTTTAAGCCACTGAGATGAAATTTCTGGAAACTAAGTAGTAATAATACTTCTTTGACATGTAGAATATGTGAATACTACAGTCCACCTAGTCCTCTAGTAGTAGCTGTATAACAGAGCTCAGAAGGCAGATAGGAATATTTGGAGAGATGTGAGCAGTTAATTCTTGAATTTACTGTCAACAAAATGGATTGAATTAAGCACCATTTCCATCTCTGCCATTCACCTTCTCGCCACCCTCTTCCTTCTGATTCCCCACTTCAGCAGTTTGAGATCATTGCTCCTAACTACTATGGATTGTTCTGGGAGGAATTACTTGAAACAACCACCACAAAGCACATTGTTTTAAAAATTCATTTCATGCCAGCACCACAAAGATCAGTAAGACATGTCTCCTACTCCAGAGAAGTTTATGTCAGATAAACAGACATAAAACGATATTTTCATTGGTCTGTACCTAGACATGAGACAACTTATACCCAGTTTTGCGTATTTAACTCAGTAGAGAAAATTTACAATTAATTGCCAGAAAAAGGAGTCACAAACATACAAGCCTGGGAAACAAATTTTATTTAAAAAATTTCCCAACTAAAAATACTGTTAAGATCTGTGGTCTTATTCTATAAGTTTGCCGTGTTTTTACAAAGATGTTAAACATTGTTTAAAAAGTGGAATAGCACTGAATGTGAGTAGACATAGTATTTTACTTATAATTGAGCTCTTTTTATTATGGGTATGGAGGGTTGAAATAATGAATTTATCTTATAGACTCCATGAAAATACTTTTCTAGCACATGACATGAGGGATGAAGTGATACTTTGCTGCAGTTTCACCTTTTAATTAAATAACACATATGATGAAAGTTCTAAGAAATTTTATAATGTTATTTCCTAATTCACTTGCTGGGGATTGTAATAAGGACATAGTGCCTTCTTTCTACCTTTAAGCATTTAGAATATGGGAGCTTGGTTGTTGTTGTTTTCTTTGAGTGATGCATTTTGCACAGAATAGGTGCTCTTAGCTAACATTCCTAAAAGATAAATTAAATGTTTGTTACAAATAAATTTACATATCCTTTAGCCTTCTCCATCTGCTAGGTGTGTTTGAATTTCACTGGTGCTTATTTTATTTTTAAAAATTTTTCCAGTGACCCAGGCACAAGAACAAGTACCTGTAATGTTGCCTTGGATACAGAAAGCAATTAAAAAATGTTGAATTTGTTTTAAATTGAATAGTCAAGATGGAAGTCTTAAGTAAATAATGAGGTTTTGAGACCATGTGTATGAGCAGAGAAATTCATTTTTGTTCTGTTTGGTTTCCTCCCATTGTAGTTTTTAACAACACAAAGTCTTTATCTGAACTACATCTAAATCTACTAATTATCTCATTTCTAAATAGACACTTGTAATCATTTTTTTTTAAATTAGTCAAAAACTATAGTTGTGTGGTTAAGAGTAACAGCTTTGGAATCTTCCAGTTATGGGTTCGAGTTCTAGCTCTGCAAATTGCCAGCTGGTAGCCTTAGGAAGGCTATTTAACATTGATTAGTCTAAATTTCCCAAATGGAAACAATAGGAAGAATAATATTAATCACAAAGGAGTATTATAAAAATAAACTTAAATAGTAAAATGTACATATAGCAATTGGCTATATGTAAGTAAAAGTGTGATAAGTATATTAGAAATTGGAATTGTAATCATATGGACAGTTATGGGGTTTAAATTCCCACTAGTCTAATAGTTTATAGTATTTGTGATTCAAATTCTTTCTAAATGTTGTCCAAATGTCCAGAGAACTTCACTTTGTAAATTTGGAATGTCTCTAAGTTTTTTTTATTGGCACAATATTTGAAGTTCCTCCCCAATTGTTGTAAATTTTTATCTCTAACTGCTCCATTGTTTTAAATGGCCTTGAAGTTTGTCTTATATGGTTTTGAATGTATTTGAGGATGTAAATATGGACTTGGAAGACAAACTGCTCAGGTTTGTAAATATCACAGTACTAGGAGGAAGGCACAATGAATTTGTAGTTAAAAACTTGGGTTTTGGTCCCAGTTCCTGTTGTTATGAGACTCAGGTGACATAAGTCTTCTGAATATGCAAAACTTAAAGCAAAATTCTCTTGTACCATGGTACAAGATGGTGTGCACATTTCAGCATGAAAGTTTAAATGTGTACAAACTTATCTGAGAGAGAAAGTGAGAACTTGGACTATAAATTCAATTTCGGATCCCAATAGTATAATATTAATAAGGAAAAATCAACTATTTTATAATAGTAATAGGAAGATATTGTGAGAATATAGGAGGAAGCTTTATTCTGCACTGATTAAAGTTGTGCAAATAAAACAGTCCACTGAAGTATGATTTCTCTCATTCACTGAATGTGTCCCAAAAATTACTATGTTGAAGCCCTAACCCTCAATGTGATGGTATTTGGAGAAGGGTCTTTGGGGGGCAACAAGGTTTAGATAGGGTCATGAGGGTGGGGCTCTCCTGGTAGGATTAGTGCCCTTACAGAAAGAGAGAAAGATCAGAGCCCACTCCTTCTTGTATTTGAGGACACAATGAGAAGGTGGCCATCTGCAAGCCAGGGTAAGGGCCCTCACCAGGAACTGACCATGCTGGTGCCCCTCATCTTGGACTTCCAGCCTCCAGAACTGTTAGAAATAAATTTCCATTATTTAAGCCACACACTCTCTGGTATTTTGCTATAGCTTCCTGATCTGACTGAGACAATTTCCAAACCTTAGGAGGGCACATTTGAGGGAGTGTGATCTTGGTGATGAAGAGTCTGGAAACTTTGATTCACGATAAATTATTGAAAGTGCAGAGGAAGAAAGGAGAGCACTGAACAGGCTCTGCGGGTTACACTTTAAGTGTTTTAAAAATATTTAAGGGGCTATTAGAAAAAGATCCCGCTGGAAATCTGACATTGACCAAAGTGGTTTTTCTAGTTGTGCTCTGGCTTGTCTTTCTCCTTGGTGGAGATTTCTGTCCAGTTAACACTGAGGGGGCCCAGCTCGCAGAAGCTCTGAGCATCACAAATCCAAGCTTACAGACAGGAGCTTCTGAGGTCTTTCTGGGTCTAATATTTGTTCAGGATCATTCTTCTTTTCCTGACGACTTTTTCTAAAACATTTTCATAACATGACACAAACACATAGAAATTTCCAAAGAATATTTCAATGAGGTAATGGTTTCTTCTTAGATGCCAATTAGATATTCAGAGAATAATACACACAAGGTGTCAAAGAATAATGTTACCATTGTGCCTAGAGTTAGGGACCTGGAAGAAAAGCTTAAAAGATTGTTGCTTTCATCTCTTTGTAAGACAGTAACCACCTGCAACTAGCGGGACAGATGGTACTAATTAGATCTGCCCATCCGTTACTTGGCAGAGGAACGGGCTGGAAACGGGAAAGGGTCAACCTTTCACCTGCTGGACACTCAAGGTGAGAAGAAAAAGGAAAGGGGCCAAAAACTCTCTGGCTAGACACTAATCATGGACTCAGGCTTTAGGTATTTGATCTTTTAGAATTCCAATTTCTGAAAAATAAAGGTGTTATATGTAATGAAATGGTTGGAAGTGGGAGGAACTTCACATTTAAATAGAAAACTATAAATAAGCCAATGAAAAGAAAACACTCATAATTATCCAATATAATTTTTTTATAGTTCATAGATTAAAATATATATATATATATCTGCTGTCATCCTTCCAAACATATTACTTTTACTCTTAAACCAGCACCACTACTTATTTTCTATAATAGTGTATTCATTTTCCATGTTTCTGTTTAGAAAGTATAGGTAGAAAATGTATGAGTCTATCCTTAGGGAAAAATTCCATTCTCTAAACCACATGGCAATTCTCAGTGTGGATATTCCACTGTTCTAACATGAGCAGAATTCCCCTGGGAAATTTATAGTACTCCAGGAGCCATGACATCTAATGTTTAACTCTGCAGGGCAATAGGAATGAGCCAGATCAAGAAAAGCCACAATTCAAGGTGCTTATGATAGTCCTAGAAGCTATTTAAGGAAAATTCTTTTATTGACAGAGGATGGCTGGAGAAAGGACAAGTGCTTGAGCAAATGAGAATGTCTGACTGAATGTGGGCAAACAAGAGAACTGGGTAAAGGATCCATTCTTATTCCATAACAGGCTTTGAAAATAGCACATGAGGCTGGGTATGGTGACTTGGGATTGTAATCTCAGCACTTTGGGGGGCTGAGGCAGGAGGATTGCTTGAGTCCGGGAGTTCGAGACCAGCCTGGGCAACATAGTAAGACCCTGTCTCTACAAAAAATTTGAAAAAAAAATAAATAAAAAAGCTCCTGAGAGGTTAATATGAAAGTTCTCTTGAGATAATTAAAAAATAAAAAGCCTACCTTTCAAAGCTAGAGTATTGTGTGGCAACTGAAAGAAAAAGTGAAACATTTCCAGTTTGGAGAATGAGTGTGTAACTCTTAACATTTTGGGATCTACAATGTTACAAATTTCCCAACTGAGAGAAGGTATCACTTTGGAGTTGGCTCTTCTGGTGCCACCGTGAACATCACAGATTTGCTAGTATTTCGTAGAAGCAAGGCAAGCTCAGGTTGGAGAAGCTGGATAGCATTTGGGTTATGATGAAGGCGTAAGTTCTATAATAAAGTGATAGGCTTTGGATTATCCAAGTGGGGTTGGGCTTGAGAACAGTTGGCAGAACAAAGGAGAAATGTCATGAGATGAAGGAAATGGGATCCCTGGGTCATGAAGCAAGAGAATATCTTGTCATATGAAACATGTTTGGTGCTGTGTGAAATTCTCAAAGCAAAATATTAAAGCAGAATGAAGATGGCCGCTTTAAGACAATAATTTGAAATGGCTTTTCCAGAGAAGTAGAAAGATTAGTGAGAATGGACAGCAAGGTCCTCTGAGACTGTTAACTAAAGCTCTGAGACTGTTAACTAAAGGACACTCTGATTATATTCTAATATGATAGTACCAGTGAACTTGATACTGTGTGCCAGGGACTCTGTAAATAAGTGCATTTCATGAAATTCTTTTTATAATTGCTGTGGTGAAGATATAACTTTTCCCTCCATTTTATAGATGTGGAAATGGAGGCCTAGAGAGATTAAATATTTGCTCTAGGTCTAGATAGTAAACGATAGAGACAGGATTTGAATACAGGTGGTGGTGTGCGGTGCGGGTAGAAACTTTAGCTTAGCTGATGAGAGTAGACTTCCCTGAGGACTTGACAGGGGAGTAGCAATCTGGGAGAGTGTGTTTGGTAGACAGATGGAGCAGTCAAAGACTTTCAATGTGCTTGAGGTATTCAAAGAACAGCCAGGGTACCAATGGGCTGGAATGCAGTGGGCAAGGCAGGGAACAGTAAATGATGAAGCTGGAGAGCTTGTGGGTGACCAGATCATAAAGGACTTTGAAGACCTTGGAAGGAATTTGGATTTTTCTCAAAATGAAATGCAAGCCAGTTATATCAGTTTGCCTATATTTTAGAACTAGAATCATGCTGGGTTGGGTAGAGAAAAAAATGAATATGGGAAATAGGAGAGACCATTCTCCTAGAGATGGCCTGAGTCAGAGTTGCGGGTAAGTGGGCAGATATTTTGGAAGGCTCATCAGTGATAATCACAATGTGGTGTCAAGCAAAGCATAAGAAATGAGGCAGAAGCCTCAGTGTAGGATAGAAGGCCTCCCAACCTTCAGTTTTATTACAATCTATTGATGCAGTAAAGTTGATAACAGGCAGTGAAAAACAACCACTCAATTCCACTATTAGAAGAATAGGTCAAGATAACTGCTTTCCACCAAGTTTTGAGGAGAAATTTTGCGTTTTGTTATCTATTTTTTAAAAGCAGGTCTATTCAGTAGAAGTAAGGATGCTAGGGAAGCTGACTCATGAAGGCTGCCTGGCTGGTTGCTCAGCTTGAAGAGTTTATTGCTTTGAGAAAGTGACCTTAAGTAGACGGAAGAAAGGAGTGCAAGTAAAATAAAAGATTTAAGGAAAAGCAAAAAGACAAGCACCACATTTTCTAATGGAGCTGATGTCTTACCACTCAATTAATTTCTGAGTCAAGGCCCACTTTTAATTCTGAATCACCTTCCAGTTTTACTTATAAAGGGCTTTTCATTAAGCCAAATTAAGGAGATGGAGGTCCAGTTGTTTATCATCTAGCACTAAACCATTCTTACAAAAAGACACCTGTGCAAGCCATTTGGCTCTAGTCAAGTATTTTTCTTCAATTTAATTATGAATATAATTAGAATGAGCTAAGAGACAGGCTAGGCATTAGCTATAAAATTTCCAGTTTGCGCGCGTGCGTGCACTCACACACACACACACACACACACACACACATTAAAAAGCAACCACAACAAAAATACTCACCAAGTCTGTGAGAATGTTAGCTTGCAGTGGAAACTAAAAACAGAGTCTTTGTAAAATTTACCTTTGTTTCAATTTCAAATTTCCTTGAAATGCTGCAATAGAGGATATTTTTATACCACATTATTTATTTTTACATCTCTGGTTTCTTTGTGATGAACCTTTACTCCCTGCTCTTTCTCTGGTTTTAAGGCAATTTGTCACTATCATGCTTTCATGTTTAGCAACCGTTTTTAGTCAAGTGTCTTGCAAGCTCTGTTTCTTTTCTCCTAAAGAGTGTCATCATGGAGTTGATGATGCATCAGAAATAGTTTGACCAAAGGGCAAGATAAAGTCAAGAGTAAAGAAAATATTTGCAAATATACTTGACTGGCTTTTCCCCCTACAATTACCTATTGAAAGTATACTCTAAAGGCAAAATGGAATAAAGGCCATGGGGGGAAGAACCATTAGAACATGGAATAGGTACTTTTTGCCATAGGGCAATGTATTTAACTTATTTTTATCTGACGATGATGTGACTGATGTATAGACAGGGATATGAGTTCCGTTTAAGGACTAGGCATAGGATAATCTTTACTTTTGGTGACTGATAGTCTGCATTTTAATGGTGCTCAGTTGATCTTATGGGTGCCATTTCTCACAACTTGTTTTACTCCTTAATTAATCATTTAAAAAAAAAACAGGCATTTAAAAAACACTCTCTTCAAAGGCATGTGTGATCGTGGCCTTTAAATTGAAGACTTGTATGTAACATCATTACTATCCCAAATTAGCGCCGACTTGCCTAATCTCTGTGTCCTATGCATACACACATTCATATGTATATATATATGAACACAATATATATGTTCATATGTTTTTATATATTACTATTAGATATATTTACTTAGTCAAGCCAGAAAAAAACACCAAAAGAGATGGTATTGGAACCATAAAATTGTTTTTGATCATGGAGTTAGCATTGATTGCACTCCAATAATGGAAAATGTATGGAACATTGCCCAGGGGTGGGAGGAAAAGTTATTTTTGTATACAAAAGGCAACTTTGGAAACTTACAATTCAACAAATCCACAACTGCTAGCTCACATACCCTGATTTGATTGTTACACACTGTATACATGTATTAAACCATCATATTCTAGCCCACAAATATGTACAATTATGCATCATTTAAAATAATAAAAGCTAAAACAGCTAGAGAAAAATTAGACACCTTAAAGTGGAATATATTTAAAAATGCAAGCTTCTAAAAATAATAACTGCAATGCCTGAGATTAAAAAAAATTCACTGGCTGAGACTAACAACAGAACAGATGTTGAAGAAAATAGTATTAGTCCACCTGAAGGCACAGCAAGATCCATAAAAGACAATATGGATAAACTGGACTTTATCAAAATTAAAAATGTCTGCTCTTCTGAAAACACTGTTAAAAGAAGGAAAACAAAGCCATAGAATGGGTGAAAATATTGGCAAGTTATGTATTTGATAAAGAACTAACATTAAGAATATATAAGGAACTCTTGAAACTCAATAGCAAAGAAATAGACAATTTTTTTTTTTTTTGAGACGGAGTCTTGCTCTGTCACCCAGGCTGGAGTGCAGTGGTGCCATCTCAGCTCACTGCAAGCTCCGCCTCCCAGGTTCATGCCATTCTCCTGCCTCAGCCTCCCCAGTAGCTGGGACTACAGGTGCCCGCCACCACGCCTGGCTAATTTTTTGTATTTTTAGTAGAGACGGGGTTTCTCCATGTTAGCCAGGATGGTCTTGATCTCCTGACCTCGTGATCTGCCTGCCTCTGCCTCCCAAAGTGCTGGGATTACAGGCATGAGCCACTGCGCCCGGCCTAGCCAATTTCTTTGAAAAAGTAGGTTTCTTAACTGCAGAAAATAATGGAATGGCCAATAAGCACATGAAAAGATGCTTAGCATCATTAATCTTTAGTGAAATGCAAATTAAACCACAAAATACCACTTCACCCATAGAATGGCTAAAATTAAAAACACTGACCACACCAAGTGTTGCTGAGGATGTGGGGAAACTGGAACTCTCATATACTATTGACAGGAATTGAAAAATGGCTCAATGACTTTGGAAAACAGCTTGGTAATTTCTTAAAAAGTTCATATATACCTACCATATGAACCAGCTCTCCACTTCTAAGTATCACCAGGAAGACTAAAAGCATTTGTCCACACAAAAATTTGTATATAAATGTTCACAGATTTGTAAATGCTTCATTTGTAACAATCAAAGACTAGAAACAACCCAAATATCCATCAACAAATAAACAAATTGTGTTATATTCAAATAATGAAATATTACTCGTTAATGAAAAATGAACTCTTAATGTAACATGGATAAATCTCAAAATAATTATGTTGAATGAAAAAAAGCCTCTCCCCCAAAAGAGTGCGTACTGTATGATTCCATTTATATAAAATTCTAGAAAATGTAAATATATCGATAGTGACAGTAAAGCAAATCAGTGGTGGCTTGGGATGGGAGTGCAGAGCTGGTAGAAAGGGGAAGGAAAGAGGATTGCCAAGGATTAAGAGGAAACTTTTGGGAATAATAGAGATGTTCTTTATCCTGGTTGTGGTGCATACATTTGTCAAAACTTATCAAAGTTACGCTTTTAAAACGTGCAGTTCATTGTATACCAATTATACCTCAGTAGAACTAGAAAAAATCCTCAATTATTAAAAATTAAAAATAAACTATAGAAAGATTAAGGAAAGGGTGGGAAGGAGTACATGCTCACCTTATGAATGGAAGAGTTAGCAGATATTGTTGAATGTTGATGAAACAAGAAAAAGAGGTTTAGGCATATTATTTAGCTTGCAATTATAATATATGGCTACCACATACTAAAAGAAGTGGAGTAGAATGAAACAATGTTAGGTAACAGATATTATCCATGGTTGATAAATCAAAAGTAGAGATATTATCTAGAGTTATGAAAGTAACCAGAAGAGATAAAAATTAAAATCATTAAATGAGGTTTCCTCTCACGAGTAGGTCAGGGGATATGATGTGATAGGGCCCAATCCATTGCTTTTCATCCTAACTTCTTCTGTAAGATTTTTGTTTGTTGAATATTGTAATTTGATCAAGTAAATAATTATAAATAAGAATCTTAATAAAATTAAAATACTCATATGAAATAGAAAAGTAACATTGTGTACATATAAATAAATTTCAAAAGGAGATATTGAGCAACTGATCATAGAAATCAGAGCGCAGGGTTAAAATGTACTCAGAGAAGTCAACATTTAAGGCATGAATGCTTTTAATATCTAGTACTAAACATTGAAATATCACTCACTCTTGGAAAGTTCTACTTTATTTCTAACCTAAAACTCCAATATTGAAATTTCTGACCATTAATTTAATTCTAAACTCAGCTTTTAAAATGTAGAAAAAATGGTTGTAGTTTTATATAAGATGACATAGGACATAAGGGTCTTCTGTAGGATGTTATAAAATACAGATACTTGGCAATAGCCATTGCTCAAGGCAATATACAATGATACAAAGTATTTATGTTTGTATTTGAATGCCAAGTCTTGTTTTTTGAGTGATGTGCATTTAGAACTCCTCTAAAAACTAATTTCTTTTTAAATAGCTTACTGAGTGCCTAACATGGAGTAAGAAAATACTGTTCTATTTCATTCTCATAGTAACTACTTTATGAGCTACAAATTATTGTGCAGATGATCTTTCCATTTCTCCAATATCTCCTGCTTTCTTATTTTGAGAATTACATGAGGCAATTATTAGAAATGCCAATGGGTTTTTCTCCTCCCTTTCTCTTTTTCAGGAACTTTGGAAAAATGCAGACATTAAAACAAAAAACATTGCTTGTTGTCTTTTTTCTTTGGATCTGTAGAGTTACCAGAAGAAAAAGATGGGAACAGTGGTAAAGTTAGTATATTTCCTAGGATTTAGATCTACTGGAAATGTCTGGACCCCTGCAGGCCTCTAGCCACAAGATTGCATCACCTATCATAAAACTCCCTGGCTGTACTTTTCTACTGAGTTCACATTTACAGTACTAATAATGCCTTCAGCACAAGTCATTTCCAGGGAATTAAGTCTTTGCAGTCAGTGGGTTAAATCCCCATGAAATAACCTGCAGGTGACCCAATTGGATTGACCTCAAGTATAGAATTTCAGATCAATAGCTGCTGTACTTGGATTCTGAGAAATAAAACAATCCCCAGTGTTTTTGTTACCCCAATGAGTATTATCAGACAAGGGATTACTATGGCAATTGCAGGGTCTTATGATATTAATGGGGTTTTTTTTTTGGTCCAAAAAGAACTTATTTTAAAAAGTAAATGCCTTCTGTTCACTCTTGGACTATGTGATAACTTTCAAACATATAATAAAAATTAAAGTAATTCAGACCGCATCAGTGGTCATTAATTGCTTGTACTAGAAATAGCATTTTCTCCTCAGATGCAAAGTATTCCAGTTGGATGTAAAATCCCATTTGGTCTAACCACCTTTTAACTCTTCCATGAAAGAGTAACAGATCTCTCAATCTGGGGCCAAATAAAAATCTTAACCCTTCACAAACTGGGCTTGGGGGTAATAAAACAGAAAAGGGAAATAATGTTATGAGAACATGTATCATGACATCAACTGACATGATGTTTTACTTGTGTGTAAGCAAAAAACAGAAACCATTTTAAGTATTTACACCAACAAAGGGAATTAATTTGATACAGACAATTGGTTACCCATATAAAGAAGAAGCTGAGAACCAGATAAGGAAGAGTGGAGTAACCAAGAAAGTAAACACACCAGGAAGCCACTACCTTCTCCAGGCTGGAAAAGCAAAGAAAGGAGAGTCTGTGTCACCAGATGGGAGCTGAAACCAAGTGGGCCCTGTCTGGTCAAAGCTGAAGCTGTAGAGGAGAAAGAGCCTCAGGCTGAAAAGCTACCTGAGGCAGATGGGTGGCAAGGGTAAACAAGTTGGAGATAAACTCATAAAATGCTGGCCTTTGTCTTCTCTCTCTTTCTGCTATCTCCTTCCAGTGGCTTTGACCGGGTGCAACAGCATCTCAAGAGCACATGTAAGTTTGGAGATTTCTCAAATAACTTAAAACTGAGCTACCACTGGGCCCAGCAATCCCATTACTGGGTATATATCCAGAAGGAAACAAATCGTTCTACCAAAAGGACACAAGCACTTGCATGTTCATCTCAGCACTATTCACGATAGCAAAGATATGGAATCAACCTAGGTGCCCAATGATGGTGGACTGGATAAAGAAAATGTGGTACATACACACAGAATACTACACAGCCATAAAAAAGAATGAAATCATGTCGTGTGGAGCAACATGGATACAGCTGGAGGCCATTATCCTAAGCAAATTAACGCAGAGACAGAAAACCAAATACCCCACGTTCTTTCTTATAAGTGGGAGCTGAATACTGGGTACACATGGACATAAAGATGGCAACAATAGGCACTGGGGACAACTAGATGGGAGAGGGAGGGAGGTGAGCAAGAGTTGAAAAACTGTTGGGTAGTATGCTCTATACCTGGGTGATGGCATTATTTGTATCCCAAACCTTAGCATCACGCAGTATACCCAGGTAACAAACCTGCACCTGCACATGTACCTTCTTAATCTAAAATAAAAGTTTAAAAAAAAAACACTAACAAAAAGAGCATCTGCAAAATATAGCTGGCTAGGACCAACCCTCCTATGGTACAGAGAATAAAAGGGAAGAACTAGGATCTGAGGACAAAGAGGCCCAGACCCAGCCTCTTTGTCCTCAATTCATCCTCTCCTGTGAATTTACTTTACCTGGTTGGTCCCTTTCCATATAAAGCCGAAAACTTGTGAGTGGATCTGTTGAGTTTCTCACTGTATAGATTTTTACAAGAGGCTATGTAAGCTATGATAAAGCCCTGAGATGGAGTATAAATGTTCTTAAAATTTTGATGGACTTTTTAGTACAATTGGTACACATGGAGAGAAGGTATTTCCTCTGGTGTGGTTTTTACCATTGCCAAGGAACTATGTGGCCATTCTCTCATTGCTTAAGAATATTTAAATATGAATTACAACCTAGAGTTTTTCCTAGGTTTAGAACACAAGGACTAGCTTCAAGGTTATATCAAAAATACATGGGTTAGTAAATGTACGTCTCTGTCCAACATCATATTTCTCAGCCCCATTATGCTGTTGGTTGATCCCTCCGTTTTACATATTAAAAAATAATGACATTCTACTATTCTGTTTTGAGTTGAAGCAAGGCTGCTGAGTGTCTTAGTCCATTTGGCCTACTATAAAAAATGCCATGAATTTAGCAATTTATAAACAACAGAAATTTCCTTCTCACCGTTCTGGAGTCTTGGAAGTATGAGACCAAGTTGATAGCAGATTTAATGTATTGGTGAGGGCCCATTCTCTGGCTAATAGATGGCAGCTTCTGGTTGTGCCATCACATGGTGGAAGAAGATACAGGTTTTTCTTGGGCTTCTTTTATAAGGACACTAATCCCACTCATGAGGGCTCTGCCCTAATGACCTAATCTCCATCTAAAGCCCCCCGTCTCTTAATACCATCACCTTGGGGGTGAGAACTTCAACATATACATTTTGATGGGACACAAACTTTCAGATCATAATGAGAGGTGAAGCCAGCTGGAATTCCTGGGTCGAGTGGGGACTTGGAGAACTTTTCTTACAAGAGGATTGTAAAAACGCACCAATCAGCGCTCTGTAGCTAGCAAGGGGATTGTAAATGCACCAATCAGCAGGATTCTAAAAGTAGCCAGTTGTGGGGAGGATTGAAAAAAGGGCATTCTGATAGGACAGAAACAGAACATGGGAGGGGACAAATAAGGGAATAAAAGCTAGCCACCCCAGCCAGCAGCGGCAACCCGCTGGGGTCCCCTTCCATGCTGTGGAAGCTTTGTCCTTTCGCTCTTCACAATAAACCTTGCTACCACTCACGCTTTGGGTCTGTGCCATCTTAAAGAGCTGTAACACTTACCTAGAAGGTCTACGGCTCCATTCTTGAAGTCAGCGAGACCACGAACCCACCGGCAGGAACCATGTCCCGACACAATAACACTGAGTTTGATTCTCGTTGCCTTGAACAATGAAGGAAGAAGTCTCCTCTCTCTTCTCTTCCAAATTACATTATCAAACAAAGCTCTTATGGAGAAACACTGTTAGCACTGTTTGTGCACCCTCTTACATTTTTAAAAGACTTTCTTAGGCACTTTCTTATTCATTCTCGCCATAACCCATTTTATAGGTGTTGGCAGAAATCCTTGCCACAGCCATCAATTGCAATAGTTTGCTGCCTCAACTCTGCCATGTTCCGTTCTCACTGTGCCTATATTTCTGAAATTCTATATAATTTGGACTTAAGTCTAGAATATCCCTGAGATGATCCTACTCCTTAGAGAAATTCAAAGGACATACTCTCATATGGGTTTGGAGGGCCTGCTTTCCATATCTCTCAAGCTAAGAAAATGACTTTCCTAATATCTTTAGAATCAGGTGAACTAAAGGAAGCTTAAATGATGGATATCCTAGTTATAGCCCCCAAATAGCACATACCAAAGTATATTTCCAAATGAGATCATCCTCACTTGAATGTGTGGAGATGATGATGTGAAATTTATATGACTTCTTTAAATGTACACAATCAGAAATAGGCATCCAAATGCAAAGTCCCTCCAATTTCCTACCAGAACGCTGTTCCAACATTGTAAGTTGCTTGGGTGTTCCAAGACAGAGTATCAGAAAAAGCTGTTATGGAAATGCCTGCTTGTTTATTTTTTATTTCTTCTTTTCAAATGAAGTTAAGAGAGCCTGCTTAACTGTGAAACATTGCTCTTCTGAAGAAGTAGAGGAGTCATGAGATGAAGTCATGACAAGGGATAAGAGTTCCAGCCTCAACTCAAAACCCATAGTTAGAGTATTGTTACTACATTCAACAACAGCAGCAGTAGCAGCAATAACAACAACAAAATCTGAAATTGTGAGTAAGCAACAAGAGAAAGACCTTGGGAGAGAAATTTCTTCTTTTTCTTGATACCATTTGGCCAGAGCTTTAAACAAGGGTGAAGGCTTTGTGAATGACAGAATTAGAGGGCATGTTGAGGGGCTGTTTTCCAACACAGGACCCCCAAATCTCCACTTCTGCTAATGGGAACACTTCATACCCAGCCATCCAAGATCAGACCTCCTGAGTAGAGCAGTTTTTTTTCTTGGAGATTTGTCTCGTTAGGATTTTAATTAAGCTCCTGCCAGGCTTGCAAGGTTTTTAATTTTACCTTTCTTTCTTCTTTTTCTTCCTTAAATCAGCTGGCTTGCCAGGAAACTTTTTCCAAGCTGTCACAGTTACAGTAAGCATACCCTAAGATATTAAATTTAGAGACATACCAGTAGTTGCTTCTCCAAGGATTAATAGCAGAAGTACCCTTCCATTTGGAAAAGATTTTCATTGATTCATTCATTCATTTATTCAATTTCACTTAAGTGTGTGTGTGTGTTTTATGAATTAAAAAAAACAGAAAAGGAAGCTTCATGGAGTGTACAATGACTACTGGTTAGTAATAGATATAACTCACTCTCTTATAAAGTCACCAGTTTAACAGAAGAAACTTGCCATTACTTCATTTGATAATCACGCTGCTCATAAGCAAATTATGGCTGACTGTTTACTAGTGTTGGGTGAAGGGTGAGTGAACCAAGACAACATGATGTCTTAGTTGATAATTTAACACATATTTCATGAAATGTAATATTTAATTCACTTAAGATTCTTTTCAAGACCGCTTTGTATTCAAACTCATTGCAGTTCTGAAAGGATAAAGGCAGAGACGAGGGGTGCACACAGTGAACCCTTTAAAGCAGATTTGATGAGACACTATTTTCATTTGAGGATGCTTAGTTAAATTGGCTACCCTAAATAGGATGTCATTTTTTTTTTTGCTAATTAAAACAAACAAACAAACAAACAAACCTCAGATAATACTGCAGGGCCAGAAATAAAACAAGCCATCAAAACACAAAAATGAAAACATAAGATATGGAGCATCAGGGATACTATCTGTTCCCCATGATTATTATTATAATCATTCTTATTATTTACCTAATAATTCCAGGATGTCAGGTTATTCCACCACCTGCCCTTTTCTGTGAGGTACTTACTGATCGCTTCCACAAACCGCTCAAAGAAACTGTAAGGGAAGAGCGGCTCAGGCAGCTCCCGGAAAAACATCTTCAGTGCTCCGGTGACAACGTGGATGTCCTCCCACTGGCTGTCGTCCAAATTCAGCTTCTCTTCTGGGAAAACACGAGGAGAAATGGAACAACTGGTTTTAATGAAACAATTACAAGACACTAATTATTATGTTAATGTTTGCCTACTATCATCAGCAACCGTTAACAGCCTTCTGCACCTAGAGGTTTGGTGCTGTGCATTTTTTTTTTCCTCCCTCTTTCCGTAGGAAGGGAACATTTTCAATGGAATACCATCTGTAGGAATGCAGCTAACAAAAAAACAAGAGACACAAAGAGACAGTGCCATTGACACAGTATGTCAGATACATTTATTCCCATAATGCATCAGTATGAAAATTAGCATCACAGCTCAACATGATTCAAAGCTATTTGGTTTTGAGGCCGAGGGGCTAAGAGTTGCCAATGATGGCCGGCTCAAGGGACCGGCCTAAAGGCCTTGCTGAGCCAACAGGAGACATATGCTAAACATGGCAATAGAAAATGAGTTATTGCTTTACATGTGTTAGCCTTGCTATGTACAAGGGAATAATGGGTAACACTTTTTCCCTTTTTCTGCCTGAATATAAAGTCAGCAAGGAATAGAATACTGAGTGAGAAAGGATATTAATTCTTTTCTTACTGCTTCAAAATCTTTTTTTTTTAGTTCTCATCTCAGTGAGGAAAATATGCCCAGCAACAATATTAGACAGACCCCTGTTGGCCTACGTAGGCTGTGCAAAGCTGTCAAAAATGATAACACACTAAAGACAAACCACAAGTGCTTACCAACTCTTTTTAGAAACAACAGAAATATTTGCTTGGGAAGCTTGAGTGAGTGGAGATGTTGAAATACTAAAGAAAGTAAATACCAAAATGAAGGTTTTAATAGAAATAAAGTGTGCTGGGCTATTATTTTTGTCCTTTTCACCCTCAATGTGAATGTCTGGAATTAGTCTCACCCAAGAAGTGGATGCATTAATGTCTGAAAGGGACATCTTGACATAAAATTAAAAGGAAGCAAGGTACAAAGGCACTGCTGTGGAGCCAGACGATTTGTCTTTCTAAACGTGCAACATGGAAAAGGTTTTGGATTCTGGGCTTCATGAAAACTTAAACTAATCATTTTAGACAATCTGGGGGTTAACTGAAAAGCTGAGAATCCTGGCAAGTGCCGAGGTATTTGGTCAACTGAAAATTTGTTTCTTTACTGATGTCTAGGGCTCACATTCACATGTCCCTTGGATGTCAGTTTTATGAATGCAGAGGAGCATTTTGCACCAAAATGTAAGAAAAGCTGAGAATTGTCACTGTAGGGATTCTCTGCATGGGCTGTTTTGCTAATAATGTTCATGTCCTTTTAAAAATATTAGCCCAAATCTTCAGCACATCTTTTTTTTTTTTTTTTTAAATAAATGAATGATCGTTTCTAAGGCTTATAGTAAGTGGTGTTCCTGCTCAACAGTGTGTTTGCAAAGAGAAGACATGAAGGTGAATCTGTTTATTTCAGATGGGCTAATCTTCCCTTTCAGTCTTCATTCCTACCTCAATCATAACACAATAATATGATACACAACAAAATCAGCAGAGGAGACCTTCTTTCTGCCCTGTAATCATTTTTGATTGATTGTATTTCAACAATTAGTCTTTTATTTGGCTACACACTATTGAAATAGGCCGACAGCATCTTAGCAGGCCAGCTTTAAACAGTCAACTGTTAACAATAGCATCAAAAAGGGAGACCTGATGGGGTTTACTGTCACTTTAAAGAACGGGGTTTTCACATTGTTGAAATCTGTCAGATATTTTGAAATGTCCCTCTCACTATGGTGCCACACCCCCTGCGTGCCCTTATAATAAAATTGGTTTTACTCCTGATTAAATCATTTTCTCCCTACCCACTACCATACTTCTCATAATGGACCTGTGTGCTCTACAGCTGGTGTTCTTCCCATGGTACCAATTCTTACTTTATCTTTTAAGCACTTTGCTGCTAAGATCTCATGCAGAGTGCTTATGTTTTGTTAAGAGCTTCATTCTTAGAGAAATAGCTTAACACATGTTCTAAAAATGTTGTACAACTTATTGCTTAAAACACATTTAGAAAATGTATAAGTACTGTAGCTTTGGCACTGAACTTTAAGTGGAAACCTAAACACACACACACACACAAACACACACACACACACACACACACACAACTATCTCTACCAAAAATTTATCAGAGAAGTCCAACACAAAATGCCATTTTGGTGCACAAGTTTGAAATTGCTAAAGGAAAGTGTTCAGCAGGTAAAAAAGAGAATGATTTTAACTTGAGCAAGGAAACAACAACAGCAGCAACAAATAATGGCTTAACCAAATAAAAACAGCATTAATATTACTCATTTCCACATTAATATCAGTTAATTCAAGTGAACATGAAAATTGAACATAGTGATATATAAAGAAAATTTACCAATGAATAGATACCATTTGATTATATCTACTTAAAATACCATATAATATTAACTGTGTCCCTTAAACCAAGATTCCCACTATAGATTCCCATGTAGTTTCCATTTAAAGAAATAATAATTATTTGTAGCCCTTCAGCAAGTAGCTTAAATAGGCAATATGGCAAATAGTTGGAAAGAGTATTTTGAAATATAATACTAATTTTTATATCAAGTTTTCATAATCAACCAAGGTTAAGATCCCTTGTAAACCAGATGATGTTAAGGCAAATTTTGCAAGGCCACTGTAGTTTATCTAAACATGAAGTTATGTCCATATAGTATGCCTTCTCAGGAAGCCAACCAGCCCTTAAGATGAACTAATCATAACCCTATCCTGGTGTTAACAGGCATTATTACAAATATATTTGCATTATTTGATAAGCATTTTCTAACTAGGTTCTACACAGTGATGATTTCTTATACTTTTCCCTTTTCTAATAGAGTTTCTCAAAAGCACCACACTATTGACATTTGGGGCTGGAAAATTCTTTGTGATGGGGGCTGTCTTGTACATTCTAGTGTGTTTAGCAGCATCCCTGACCTTTATCTAATAGATGCCAGTAGCATTTCCCAGTGGGGATGATAAAAATTGTGTCTAGAGATTGCCACATATCTCCCCATGGTGCAAAATTATTCTTGGTTGAGAGCCACTATAGTGAAGTCCATAAGTGTCTATAGAAGTAACTCAACAAAGATTTATGAAGTCTACCGTAGGTGGGCAGGGAACTAGAAAATTAGATACACACATATTGATATTTCCTTAATATGAACTTAAGAGCTGGTAATTATTCTTGACAAAATCATAACTTTTTATAGAACAAAATCCACATGAACTCATTCAGGGTACTTTGCAACGAAAGCGATAACCAACAATTACTTAGAGCTTACACTGTACCAGGGACTGTGCTATGCACTCTACATTCATTATCTAATTTAATGCTTTCAGCAAGGAATGAGGAAGATGCTATTGTTATCATCATGTCCATTTTACAGATAGGGAAAGTGAGGCATAGGTAGATTAAACAATTTTCCCATGGCTGCCAAGTGATGAAACCAGGATAAAGAGCCAGTAAGCCCCCACTATGTTTAAAATCACTGTGTTCAAACTTAATCTTGGCTGGCAGAAGCAGAAAGGGAAAAGGCAAATAAACAGTAATTGCAGATGGTAGTTGATTGACTATTATGTCAAGATTGTAATTTTTACATTTTATCCTTAAATGTCTTACTTGAGGCTATGCTTTTACCTGTAAACTGACTCTCATCTTTGGTAATTACAGACTTGTAGAAGGCACAGATTCTTATATAAACAGATACAAAACAAATTGGTAATAAGAAGCAACTGCATTAGGAAACGGGCAGAGATGGAGCAAATTGTTAGGTAGCAATGGAGTGAAGAGGAAATATGATAGAACAGGAAAAAGACCATATGAAACACCCATTCCAGGACTGGATTTACCACTAATTCATTGTATATTTACTTATTTATTTATTTATTTATTTGTAAAATGAAGATAGAAGGATAATTGTTGGTATCAAATGGGAAAATGTATCTGAAAAACATTTTAAAGCATAAGGAATCAAACATATCCAATATGTCACCAGAATGAGGCAGGTGAGTAAAGGCCAAAATGGTAAAATAAAAAAGGGACTAAGGCAACTGAAACACTGAACAAACACTGTAAGCTAGCCTGGTTGTTTTAGAGGATTTATCTCAGTGTGATGCAGTTTCTTGAATGGGATCAACAAAAACTACATTGCTATAAAGAACTACCTGGGCCTGGTTAATTTACAAAGAAAAGAGGTTTAATTGGCTCACGGTTCTGCAGGCTGTACAGAAGAATAACTGGGGAGGCCTCAGTAAACTTCCAATCATGGGAGAAGGTGAAGGGGAGGCAAGCACATATTCACATGGCCAGCAGCAGAGAGGAGTGAAGAGGAAAGTGCTATACACTTTTAAACAGCCAGATCTTGTGAGAACTTACTATCACGAGGACAGCAAGAAGGATATCCATCTCCATGATCCAACCACCTCCCACCAGGTCCCTCCCCCAACACTGGGGATTACAATTCAACACAATTCAACATGACTTCTGGGTGGGGACACAGCCAAACCATATCACATGTTATAGTCCAATCCTAGGAAGAAGTCTGGTTGAATCACGATATCTCACAATCCTTTCAATCTGTGCTGGTTTCTCCTGGCCCTCTAATTAGGTTATCTTAAATTCATTTTGGTTATGGTTTTGCCTTAAAGCTTATAAACAGAATTAAAGATAGGTTAAGCTCCACAATGCAAATACCATGTGACTTTTATGAGATCACACACACATACACACACACACACAACCTAAATGTTGTACCCAAACAAGGTTATCTTGAAATGCTCTTTCTTGAAGAGCCTTTAGGGTATCTTTTAAGTAAAAACTTATTTATATCAAGCTTTAAAAAATATATTTGAAAGAAAAAATTTGACAGTAGCTATTAGGAATAATTTTTCTTAAAAAGAAGAACGGAAAGATGAATCTTTGATAGCTATAGTAGGTCAATGGTAGTTTCCAAGGAAAAAGGAGCATTTAAATATCATTAAGAGTTTAATTACTGTCCGGGTATAGTGGCTCATGCCTGTAATACCAGCACTTTGGGAGGCTGAGGTGGGCAGATCACCTGAGGCCAGGAGTTTGAGACCAGCCCGGCCAACATGGTAAAAAAATAACAAAAAGTAGCCCAGCATGGTGGCATGCCTGTAATCCCAGCTACTCAGGAGGCTAAGGCAGGAGAATTGGGAGGTAGAGGTTGCAGTGAGCCAAGATCACACCACTGTACTCCATCCGCCTTGGTGACCGAGTGAGACTCTGTCTCAAAGGAAAAAAAAAAGATGAGTTTACCACTTTCCTCTTGTATTATATATGTTGCTCTGTAGATATTGGTATATATAACCAGAAGTTGTGATATCAGGTCCAATTTTAACTAGACTCAACCTGTTTTAACCTAGTCTTTTTTGAAATGTGCTTGCACTTGGACTATCCAGAATAGAAGAGTAACCGAGTCAAGAAAGAAAATCTTCTTCATGTGTTGAAAAACGAGTGCTTGTTTACCTTGTAATAGTTTTCATAGCACTTTTAAAACCTCTTTCCAACTTTTATTTTATTGTTGCCATTTTAAAAAGAGGAAAAAACACCCTAGTTTTCTCAGGATACAGAGAGAATAACCCTGATCTCATTAATACAGTGAAAAGAACCTGTTACGCTATGAAACTCTCATAAAGGATGATGTCCCTGCTTCCAGCACAGATGACCATTTGGATCCCTTATCTAAAAGGCCTGCTGGGTACATGAAAGTCACATCCCAAATGAAAGAGATGCCAGAGGGATGATCGATCCAAAACATAATATGTTTGGCCCTAAAATCAAATTGAAAGATTAGATATTAATATGGATAAAATGACGCTGTTAATAAGGATATAGAAGATTTTTAGTTTAGCATTTAAAGGAATGGATCAACAGGAAGTTGGTTGAGTCACTCAACTAGCTCAACTTTTCTTGCTGTGCTGGCTCCTGAAAGTGATGGTTCGGTCTGATTTCTGGTGGATTAGAGAGGTTCTGCATTCTCAAACACGGTGATGTCACCCTGTGCCAAAAGTAGCATCTTCCTGTGCTGCACTGGCTAAAGCTCCTCCTTCCACACCTTGGCTGTAACCTGAGACTTCACTGAGGATATTATCTGAGAAAACTAAACCAGTTGGCCAGTTAATTTGTTTGTTCACTTAATTGTTTTCAAACAAACAGAAATGGAAGGAGACTACATACTCAGCATTGTGTTTTTAAAGCTACAGCTGTTGAGGCTGCTTTATGTTCCTCAAAGGAGAGGGCTTCATCAGGTGCTCAGAAAGTGAATATAAAGTTCTGGACATTTTACATCTTGTTACTCTCCCCTAGAATCATGTTATTGTGTCCTGGGGGCAAGCCAGGACAAACTCAAAGAACAAATATATCACCCAAAAATATGCATCGTGCCTGTTACGTGCTGAATTGTGTTCTTCCATTCCTCAAAATCAGACGTTGAAGTCTTAACCCCCAATACTTCATAGTGTGACTGTGTTTGGAGATTGGGTCTTTAAAGAGGTAATTATGGTAAAATGAGGTCATGTGGGCCCCCATCCAATATGAACGGTGTCCTTATAACAACAGATTAGGGTGCATACAGAGGACAGACCATGTGAAGACACAGGAGGAAATTGGCTGTCTATACACCAAGGAGACAGCCTTAGGAGAAATCAACCTACCAATACCTTAATCTCAGACTTCCAGCCTTTAGAACTGTGAGGAAATACATTTCTGGTGTTTAAGCCACCCAGTCTGTGGTACTTTGGTATGGTAGCTCAAGCAAACTAATACAATGCCCCAAGATTTTGGGCAGAGAAAGACAAGGTCAAATTTCTGGATCATACCTATACATCTTCTCGACACAAGGGCTATGCTACACTTGTGAAACACAGTGAACAACAGAGTTAGCTCTTTAGGTAATTCCATTTGAAGAAAAATAATTACCGATATTCAGAGAACAGATTTGAAGCTGGAATTAGTTGAAAAATTGCTTGCCTATTCAGGCTTAACCTATTTCAAATGATTTGCTGTACGACCATGCAGAATACTCTCCAGTGTGGTCTCCGGACAAAGAATAAAATCATGATTGCCATTTTCGTATTCATTCTTTGTCCAACTAGTATGTCTAAAGTAGAAATATTGCATGGTTGCCATCATCTGAAACTCCAAGTACTACTAGAAAACACTGGAAACTTCCTCAGGAAAAACTCAACCCAAGTCCAATCAACTGTCTATGGTCATGATACCTATCAAAGAGAAAGGAGCAAAGTGGTTTTAAATATGAAACCTTGTACACAAAATCAAAGAGATTTGTTTCATGTGATTTATCACAGTAACCCCCAGGAAGCTCTTAGGAGTCCTGTGTTTGAAAATCATTCCCTTCTGGCAAGAGGAGACAGACCTGTGCGTAGAATACATGGTTCTATACCACCTGGTCTACAAAACCTGGTTTTCTGTGGCCTCCTTGAATTACAAAAGAGGGAGGAAGGTAGTACCACAAACTTTCTAAGATTTTAAAACTTTTTTTTAAAAGCTTTTATTTCTGAATATCTAATGGGCTACTTTGGCACGCCACGTTAGCTTGCTTTCTGTGTGCTTTCAGGTTGTGTGCATATCTTTGGAAATTATTTGAGAAGGCCAAAGCATGCACATGTCACAGGCTGATATGAAATATCTTTAGTTACTCTCTTGGAAGGAGGTGGAACAGTCTTCTACTCTATCCAGTACAGGAAGCGAGTCAGGAACAAGACTGTCTTATTTTTATTTGTCCTCAGATTTCATTTGAATGTAAAGAATAACATAATAAATAGGTACAACTGAAACTTGGGAAGCAAGCGCCACAGATGGAAAGTATAACAAATGTGTCATTGCTTTGTGCATTTTTAATTTATAATGGCATAACATAAAACATCTTCCCATCATCATAACTCCATGCATAATGCTACCTTATAAAATGACATTAGTGACATTATGCTTCTCTCCAGGCTTTTAGATATTTTGTTTAGGTAGCTGAGAAAAGGTAGTCCTGTTTAGATGCAACAACAGCAACAAAAATGAACAGACTTTTTTCTTTCAGTGAGGATCATAAAAAAATTGGTGTATTTCCTGGTACCCATATATATTTCTTTAATTCCTTTCTTACTCAGAGCTTCCAACACTGTTCTTATTTCCATTCAGTCAAAGGCTTTTTGTGCTCTATAGATACTGTACACAATGGTTCTTTTTATTTAACCATCTTCTCCAAACAGATTCTGAATTTGCTGGAATTCCATGGATGATTTCATACATTACGTACTCCAAAGGGGAGAGAATCGTAGGATTAAATTTCGACAAAGTCATTTTTGAAAGCTTGCTTCATAGTGGCTTTACATTTCAACACCATTGCTATTGTTCCCTCCAAGTTATATTACGTTTGCAAATATGAAGCACAGGGCCAAGTCAAAACATATCTCTTAATGATATCTAGGAAATAAACTAAGTCCTATAAATTCCCATATACAGATAATATGTCTATTGTAGGCAAAAATGCATATATAGAAGTTACTTAACATTCTGGTTTCTTCACTTGTCAAGTGAGAGTTCTTAATTTTGTGTGAGATTTAAGTGATGTAATATATGAAAAGCATCCAATATAGACAGACTTCGGCAAATATTTCCAGAATGTAATATAATTTCTGGCTTTTATCATTCCCCTTACTATGTTGGTGATATGTGTAGGGTTAGAAATGGTAACATTGAAAAGGATATGGATTTGGGTTTTTGCAAACTTAGAATTTTCTGTCTGGAAATATTTCTTCAGAAAAATAGAAATAAAAGGTAAACAAAACTGGTAGATTAAGATATTGCTATTCTCATTCATTGAAACTATGTTATCCCCAGATAAGACATCTATTAGTTGTCAATTAAGATAACTAAAATGAAGAGACGATTTCTAGTAATTATTAATGATAATTTTTAACTTAAATTATCTCGATTAGTTTGATTCATGGGAGTAAACTAAATTTTCTGCATCACAGGACTTTTCTTCACCACAATCACCACTAAAGCTCTACAAAGGTACACAAAATAAGAGTTGGGAGATTTATAAATTTTACAACTACTTGCATAAAGTAAGGTGAAATAGCTAGGTCCCTATGCAACAATTTCTTGTTGAAACTACTGAACAACATTATCATCTTAATTATTCTAGCCTAAACAAAACTGTGGCACCAATTCCCAGTCTCTGCCTATAGTTTGTGATGCCTAGCTATCTATGCTGTTAATCTTGACTCTTCTCTACATCGGGTTTCATTTCAAACTTTGCTTACCATGTTTCTAATCCTAGCCTGAGAACCCCATCACTCCTGGGGCATGCCTAATTAATTTAACTATAGTGATTTAAACAAAGGGTCTCTCCTCTATCTCTGCCTCAAAGAGATTTGTTTTTATTTATCTTTATATCCCCAGTGCTTAGCCAGTGACTGATGCACTCCTTTTTATTAGCTATTCATATATTTGTACCACCTATCAAATTTTAACCTCCTTTGATAACAGAGGCTATTTCATAATATAATACCAATGATGATGACAATAGATATATGTATACACACACAGCATTATTTTCGTGTTCTCTTTATCATTCTCTTTCAAAACACTTAACAAATACCGAAGACATAAGCAGGTTATTCATTCACTTATCAAATATTTATTGAACCCAAATTTTGTGCTAGGCATGTTATAGCTGCTGGGGTATAATAAGATAAATAAAGATCTAGCTTCTATGCTCAAAGATTTCGTAGTATATAGGAAGTTTGATCAAATAGAAAAAAATGTAATCAAGTATGGTAAATGTTATTATATAACTTCTTGCAGACTGCTATGGGAACATAGAAGATTAGCATCAAGCTTCATCTGGGTGTAGTCAGAAGGCTTTCCAGATGAGGTGTCACATAATAATGATCTTAAATGATGAGCAGTCAGGTGAGTGAGGGTGGTGCAGGAGCTGGGAGAGAGGAAGAGAAGAGATGAAGAAAAATTCAACTAGAAGTAATGATCATGCCAAGGAATGAAGAACATGATGCATTTGGGAAGCCACAAGTTGTCGGAGACCCTAGAGGCGCAGATTCCATATCTCAGGGTGTTGAGGATAGAAAAGAAGGAAGAGGGTACAGCATGAAGGTCCTTACAACTGAAAAAGTCTGGATGACCATAAGCAGGGGAGCAACTTTCTAGAAAGATGCTCTGGCAGTAGCATGTAGGATGGGTTGGAGTGGGCATATAGAAGAGGGGTGGTGTGTCCAAAAAGACACAATGAGCAAGAAGCTCAGCTGAGAGGCTCTGATGTATTCAAATACTGGATATTCACTGTGGAAAAAAATGCTTTTAAAAGAAGTCAGTTAATAAGAAACAGGTGCAGAGAAAGAAGTCTAGAAAACTGACGGCGAGCATTTACGAAGGATTAGAGTTCAGAGACCAATTTTTGTGTATCACATTTATTATAGGTTCAGGGAAGTCAAAATATTCTATTTTCCTGAAGTTTATAAAGACCTGCTGGTAGTTTGCAAATCAGAATCCATTTGGATTATCTGACCAGAGATAAGACTTCAATGGTGTTTTAGTATCATGAACTACTTTACTGACACTACAACAGGGAATTACAATTAATTGGATTATGTTGGTCTCCACATGCTGATTGTAACAAAATAAAACATAAAAGTGTAACTATTGCTAACAGGTCATATCTATCATCAACCATGGGATTTGCTTTTTTACTTACCAATAAGATTAATTTCTTCTTAACAATCTTCCAATTTGAAGTCATTTTAATTATAGAGTTTAGAAAATTCAAAGGAAAAAGCAAACCTACTTTCAATGTATTATTAATAATTGACCTCATTTTTATTCATCTTTATGATGAGGGAAAAAGAAATGGATGGTTTGTTTATTGTTTAGAAGATTTTTACTTACTTAAGATCCTTTTGCAATCTTTCTTCGATCTCAATTTAATTAAAAATTTTATTTACTGGATTTATATAAAGTGCTAAGCCCAGGGCTATGTTTCTGGGGATTCACAACAATGTGGTCTCTGCTTTCAAGGAAACTGACATCTCGAAAGGAGATAGGCCTACAAACTTTAAACGTCATTGTGTGACTAAGTGGAACATTGTAGTAAAGGTATAAACTACTAGAAAACCAATAACAGTTGAGCACTTCTCAGGCACTATTCTAAGTGCTTCACATGCAGGAATTCATTTAATCCTCATATCAACATATGCTGGATGTACTACTATTAGTTCAACTTTACTGATGGAAAAGCAGCTCCAGAGATCAAGCAACTTATTCAAGTTCACTCAGGTATTTAGTAGCGGAGTCCAGGCAATCTGGCTCCACTTAAAACCTCAATCATTCTGCTAGTGATACAGGACAGGTAAACCCCAAATCCGGCCTTACTGGGAGGGCTTTTGGCTTTGCCCAGGTCTGCCCTGTCCCTGCTTTAGCTAGTCCTCATTTTGGTTTGGTGTCTGAGCCTCACCTCTATGGTTGAGTCCTGCCTCCTATCTCATGAACACAACGTGTGGAATGGTTCATTCTGACAGGTGACAGATGAAACTTCTCCCACACAATGGCAGTGAGAAATGCATAGGATTTTGTTGAACTGAGATGGGTGAGGAAGGATATCCCAGAACCAGCTATATCAGCATCACACACAGGACATTTAAGGCAAATTATCAAGACTTACCTCAGTTTTAACTGAAACAGAGGCTTTTGGTTGCAACTGGCTGTGTGATTGCATTTCTACAAATACTAGTCTGTGATTTAACAAGTCCTCCAGGTGATTTTGATGCATGTTAAACTCTGAGGACCACTGTTCTAGCAAAGAGGTATGAAATGGATCAAAATTTGATATTGGCAAGAGGCTTCATTATGACCAGTGCAAAGATGAATGATGAAATGTAATGAGAACTTAGCTTGGAAGCCAGGGAAAAGTGTAACTGTTATGCTAATAGATTAAATGTTCTCTGTTAGATGTGAGAGAATTGTCAAAAGTTTGTATGAGGAAATATCATCCAGACTGTATTTTATGAAGATAAATCTGTAGGAAATAGAATAATGCATTTGAGAGGTGAGAAGTAGGAATATGCAAATTAGTTAGAAGGCCCTGGAAACAGCCCAGCAAGATACCATGAAGGCCAGAACTAAATAGTATTTGTAGAAATGCAATGAAAAGGCCATGTGAGGCCATCCATTTAATGAACGTAGGGGTGGTAATGGGGGAATGAATGAAGTAAAACTATTGTTTGTAGCTAGTTATGCAAGTTATCTTACATGTAACACTTGAGAAAGAGTAGCTAGGATTTTTAATTTGTTCAGTTTGTTTTTTGATAAAAAGATGCCTGGGAGAATGAGTTTGTTTGGGGGATGCTATTGACACTTTCGTTTGGTGATGCTAAGCAGATATTCGGACTTTGGACTATGGAGCTTGGTAAAGAGATAAAGACTGGACAGAAAAATTTGAAAATTATCAGCATAGAAGTGAAAGGTGAGTAATAATAACAACAACTGTAACAACAAAGACAACAAGACCATTAACTTAACACCTGTCATATGCCAGCTGCTGTGCTTGGTACTTTATCTGCATGATCTTATGTCATTTTCATAGTAACAAAGCAAGGTAGTATTCATGGATTTTATAAGTGAGGAACTAAGGACCAGAGAAATTAACTAACTTGCTCGAATTCATACAAGAAATTAGTGTCAAGGCTAACATTCCAACCCTGATTTATCTCACAAATTATTTTGCAAAACCACCTAAAACAATAAGGGACAAAAACAGTTGTATAGCAACATATAGAGCAAGAAGGGAAAAAGTGTCATTCAAGTTTATGTCCTGGAACTAATAATAAAATCATTTTTACATGAGGCTCATAAGCAACCCGCTTCAAACCATTACATTAAAAAAACTAACAAACAACATGAGTTCCTGGATTAATAATTTATTTCCAATGATCAGCATCTAAACAAATCAGCTTGGTTGGCAAGGTAAATTCCATTACGGTGTACAGCCTTGTTTCTAGAGGAGTAGTGTTAGTCTTAAATACACCGTAAAAGGCCAGGTGCAGTGGCTCACGCCTGTAATCCTAGAACTTTGGGAGGCCAGGGTGGGTGGATCACTTGAGGTGAGGAGTTCGAGACCAGCCTGGACAACATGGCAAAACCCCGTCTCTACTAAAAATACAAAAATTAGCCAGACATGATGGTGCGTGCCTGTAGTCCCAGCTACTCGGGAGGCTGAAACAGGAGAATTGCTTGAATCCAGGAGGCAGAGGCTGCAGTGAGCCGAGATCACACCACTGCACTGTACCCTGGGTGACAGAGTGAGACTGTCTCAAATAAATAAATAAATAAATACACTGAACAAGTCACACTTTGTCTGTGATTCAGGCTATCATGGCCCACTGCTAACCCAAGCTCTTTGATGTGTAGCTAATTAATAACAATTACAATGCTGTACATTTTATGAGACAAAATACACCTAAAGTTGAGAGGAATGAAACACATGGATTGTTGTTCAACGTTTGTGTCTAAATGACTTGGTTCAGTGGTTGTATCTCAATAAACAAGTTGATTGTTTGCAATCAAAATGGAAAGTCGATTGGTCAGGAAAATGATCCATCAGATTTATACTGTCTGCCTTAGTCCAAATGCTTAGGAAGGCAGTACCACACTATGAATCTCAGTTAAAGTTTAAACTGACTTAAGAACATTGTATTTTAATTTTCTGAAAATCTAGGTTACACTTCCTTTAATGAACAGAGCTATTTTTAAGTGGTAGAGCAGCCATACGTTCATTTGAATATGTGATAAGGCACTTGAATAAACTTCCACTTTCCATATCACTTACAGATTGGATTTATATACTGAACACACCTTCGTCATACATTTTAAACACTAAGTTTCCTAATTCCATCATTCAAGGCCTCTTTTTCCTGGCCACCACCTGCCATTCAATCTTAAAATTTGACCTCATTCAGACCCGAGCATCTGGGCCCATTACACTAGTATACTCGATATTCCCAAGCAAGAACCATACTGCGGTTCTTGCTCATTCCCGACCTAAGCTATCATACCCACCCACCTCCTATGGCCCCTTCCCACCACTTCTTTAAAGCCCAAAGGAAGATTGTTTACCCCAGGAGTTCTGCCTAGAGTGATCCACTTTTCCTTGGTCTCACTTTCTTTTGAGCGTGGGCATTTATTGCTCATGGCACCAATTCAGGGATTAAGCATTCACAGTCCTGGCATTCTTGCGTTGTCTCCTGCCCTCTGCTCTGCTGCAGATACCTCTCATTGGCCCAATCTAGTTGGAAGCCTGTTGGAAGGCGAGTGCATACAGATCCTGGGTATCGAACAGGGTAGTGAAGAGTGGAGAATGGGTATGAGGTGGCGGGGGGGGGGCAAACAGAAGATTACAAACACATCAATCCCATAGTCTGTCAGTTGAAATCTAGAAGTGCAAATGCCTAGAGAAATATTTCAGAATCTCAGAACAGTGTAACTTGGTTTTGAATTTTATAGAAACTTTTTGGGTGGGTATGGGAGGGACAAGAATCTTTTGTGTAAGGCCATACCTAACATCCTTAATCCCATAAAGAAACACGTGTACACGCATTTATCCCAATGTGTAATTATTGACATAAACACAGCTGCTCTCTATGTTAAAGGAACATTAAACTCACAAAAGCATGGAAATTCCTACTTAGAGTGCCTACTCCATTCTTAACATGCCTTGTTGTGCCCAGATGCTGCATGTATTTTGTACCATTTAAAAGGTTGTTGTACAAAAGCAAAAAGGTGGTAGAAAAAAATAACTAGAGAGAGGATTGAGCCAGTAGAGTTGTCCTATTCTTAAATTTTATCATGTACTAATCTCCGTAATGCCTAGGCACAACAAAACAAATTAAGAATTAAAGAAGAGATAATTTGACTGTGGATTTCTGAATTTGGGGGCAGGAAAGCTACACATGTAAAGATACACAAGACACATACAGCCAAAACAGAAGAATACTGAAATTGTGTAGTTTATGTTAAACCTAAAATAAATAGAGATTTACACTTCCTTTTAGATCCAGAAATACATGAAAACTTGCAAGGCAGCCCACAACAAAGCAATTGACAAGAAAGATAGCATCTGCTTTTCTGTCTATTCAAGCTGAAGTTTTTCATTCTAAATGCAAGCAATGCTTCCCAAGTTAACATAATTAACTCATGACAATCCTGAAACATCATAATATAAGATACAGATGGAAATTCAAAGCTTTAAAAATGTCAGCTAACTGCATCAGGATTATCACTTTTTTTAAAGTGAACAAACCATAATGCTAATTAAAACAGGTGTTTTTATTTCAAACCCTTTTGCATGTTATGAAATTACAACCAGGGTTATTTATTTATTAGTCTGCTGTGAAACGTACATCTTAGAAAAAAGAGGATCTGTGAAAACAACAAAGTAAAAAGATAAAAAGAATGACACTCAGTACTGCTTTCTGACACAATAGACGACCAGTCGTTCAATTAGTTAGTAATTTCCGTGTGACTACTTGACAGAATCTACTAATTGTTAATCTTACACTAACTATTGCTTTACATAATTAACTATATTCAAATAAAAACAACAAAGACATGTGGGCCTGTTGCCCTTTTGAGAATGTTTTTTTTCACAAACTGGTTCTGCTTACTGACAATATTTCTAGTATAAAAAGATATTAATCTCACAGGAAAAAAATAACACATAAAAATGTTAGCACATTCTGCCTTTTACCTTGCTTATAGAGCAGGAGTCTCCCAGTCCCCCATCAAGTACAATAACAACAGCAACAAAATCCCCAAAGCTACTAACTGCTTTACACAAATCTATCCTTGAAGCAAAGCCTAACAGCCGAAGTCCTTTGAGTTGGGATCTTTCATATTAATTTAGAATTGCATAAAATTCAGAGTAACCCATCCAGAGGTCAAGCATCATTCATCATTAGTTGAAGTGACATTTTCAACCCTTCATATTGCAGCTGCTAAGAAGGGAGGGGGAAAGGTATTCTTCGAGAGGAAAAAAACAAGAGACAGAACACAATCCTTGCTCTATCCACAGAGGAGAAAACAAGGTGCCTCTATGTCAGCATGATAATATGCTTACATTTGGTGATGTCATTCTTCCCTAACCCCAGAGTCACTAAGCACATGGCAGCTGCATTCCTCCACTTAGGAGTTCTGGTGCAGATCAGTATTAACCATTTTAGATGTAAATGAAGCCCTTCAGTGGGGTGGAGAACATGGCTTTGTGAGCTGAAATGATGATTTATATCCGAATCCTATCTTGCTTTTGAGAGATTGGAACTTGTTAACAAGGCTGCCCTTGTTCTTGTGGCATCCTCCAGGCATAAAAAATTCTGGGAAGCTGAGTATGATCACTTTTGAAACTGCAAAACAGCATTCCAAGGCTTTGCAGCAAACATACTGGCCAAATTAGGACCTCTGAAGCTTTGCAATTCACCAATGAAAGATCTCTCTCTCTGTCTCTCTCTCTCTCTCTCTCTCTGTCTCTCGTGGGAGGCCTTCTTTTCACTGAAACATTAAGGTCAGGACAGGAAATGGGAGCAATTAAAATGAAACAGTAATCAGAAAAAAATAGGTAGCTGGTATTTAAATGGCTAATAATTCACAGGGCTTTTGATAATGCATTGATGTTTGCAAACTCATAAGACATCTCTGAGTTCTAAATTATCAGGGTTATTTGCCCTAGGAATCAAAGTTTTCCTGGCAAACGTTCTAAGTCAAAAGATAAGTGTTATGAAATACGGCCATAAAAGAAGTGAGAGCTGAGGTTTCTGCTAAGTAAGACTCTCCAGCCTCTTTTTGTGTTGTCTTCTCACACTCTGCCCCACCTGAAACATCATAGAATTTTGGTGCTGATTCTTCTCCCAAGTTACAGCAGTGTGACTGAAATGTATCTGCAGTAATTGTTTACAGTGTGTAAGAAAACCAGGTTCCAAATTTTGCAAAACTTAAAACTAAAAACGACTGACATTTCACTGGGGGAAAAGAAAGTAATTTCAAGAAATCCTCCACTATCATGGCTTATGCAGATAACGAATTGCGTATATAGTTATAATTACTGTTGCATTATATCAAATGTAATATAATGTATCTTTTACATCTGTAATGGCTTTCCAAATATTGTTTAACTTCCCCCTTCACTATGTTTGGCTGGGATCATACCCATTCAAAAGAGGCAAGTGGAGTAAATAATGGCACATGATTGAGGCAGGTGAGATCACAGGTCCTTTGGCTTCTCACACATGTGGTCAGAGCCTGTAGTGGTCCAATTTTTAGACTTGACCTTGAGGAAAGTGTACACCTTTTAGTTACATCAAAACCATATGGGATTTCTGGCATTAAAAACTTCTTTACAACATAGGCTTTAAGGTTGCATATGGATGTCTCATATACCAGCTGACAAAAAACAGGAGTTGTCTATATACAGTGGTTCAAATAAGGATTGTTATACATTGCTCCTGTTTTCCCATTTTACTTTTAACTACTCTGATATGAGCTGAGTGCACACAGAGATCAGATTGGGGTGTTAAAAAGGTGATTAGCTAGATAACTTAGGAAATTATTTTAGCAAGCTAATAAATATATTGAAGCAAAATATAACAATAATGTTGATATAGTGCATTACAGATAACAAAGCACTCGCATTTGCTATCCCACTGAAGAATCACAACAATCTGGGGAAAAGTTATTAGTTCGTATTCTCCACATTTTAGAAGATAATAAATGGAAGTTCAATGAAATAACCACTCAAAATTTGTGAATAGGAGAGCCAAGGCTTTGAGTCAAATACTCCTTCAATTGTGCTGTTGTAGCATGATTGCTGATATTTAAACCAGCTTCCCATTTTAATTGGTGAACAACACCTGTGTTAAGCTATGAAGAAAGCATCCAAGGATAAAAGTAGTATAAAATCATTTCAACTTCAAAACACAGGTAGTGAAAGATACAGATGTATGGTTTTGTTTTCAAGCAATTCTCCTGCCTCAGCCTCCCAAGTAGCTGGAACTACAGGCGCACGCCGCCATGCCCGGCTAATTTTTTTTTTTGTATTTTGGTAGAGACAGGGTTTCACCGTGTTGGCCAGACTGTTCGCGAACTCCTGAGCTCAGGCAATTTGCCTGCCTCGGCCTCCCAAAGTGCTGGGATTACAGGCATGAGCCACCACGCCCGGAGGTGAATACTTTTAAGGTAGGTTTCAGTTGGCTCCTTGTGGCCCATCAGTTCTGTCTCCCTATATTGGAAGTCAAAAATTTCTTACTTTAAATGTAGCGAATCTGATTCCTGAGGCAGCATACCTTGGCATCATGATTAGCTAGGGATCATTTGCTAGGGATGTTAGCTAGGGACATGGTTTTTTCCCTGGGGTATCTGTCTTGTTTTTGACCCTGGGTTCCAACTACCTTGTGAGGTGCTATACCTTATGCTTCCAGAAATGCCTTGTTTCTGGCGCAGGACTAATTCTTTACCTGGATATATAGTTTAAGGTGCTAATTATGTGCCAGTCCCAGCAGAATAGAATACCACATGAAAAATGTTCTTCATATGAGAATTCAGCTATGGCACTGAGGTGGACAGAGCAAAGAGCTTAGAGTCAGAGCTCCATCCTTCAAGTCCCGAATCTTGTCACTTAATCTCAGCCTCAGTTGCTGGGCTGTTGTGAGCATTTAGTCAAAAAATATAGGTGAAAACAAGCTGTAAAAATGCAAAGTATGGCTGGGTGCAGTGGCTCATATCTGTAATCCCAGCACTTTGGGAGGCCAAAGCAGGAGTTCAAGACCCGCCTGGCCAACATGGTAAAACCCCGTCTCTACTAAAAATACAAAACTTAGCCAGGCATGATGGTGCGTATCTGTAATCCTAGCTACTCAGGAAGCTGAGGCATGAGAATCGCCTGAACCCGGGAGGTGGAGGTTGCAGTGAGCTGAGATTGCTCTGTTGCACTCTAGCCTGAGCGACAGAGTGAGACTGTCTCAAAAAACAAAAATGAAAACAAAACAAAACAAAAAAACCCTGTAAAATATTATGCTTTGCAAGGTATTATCATTACTTTTCTCTTTTCTTCACTACAATAAAGCAAAAGAGAGTAGAGCATTTAGGAGAAAGCGCAGTCGAGTTTTCAGGATGCACGCCAAGGATTTGAGAATTAAAGTTGTCTGAGTGCCACTATTTAGTTGCAGCAAATTCTATCATATCTTCTTTGATTTTAGTGGAATATATAACATACATGTATCAAATGAATTTAGTCATGGTCATCAGGACTAAGGTACTGAAGCTGCATCTCGAAGAATTGATTAGGGAACCTCTCAGTCACTACCTAGATATAATACGTTCTCTGAAAGGGCATCTTGTATAAATAAATTCATATTGGTGAAATGCTGGTTATCAAAAGTTTGAATTTTGTAATGGCAGGTTGTGTTACTGAGTTAATACAGGAGCTTGATAAACATTGTAAAGCTGAGGCAGACAGAATCCTCTAACTGCATTTAGAATAATTGTGACGACTCCTCTGCTTCAGATGCTTGAAGAACAGTGCACACGCACAAACACAGTCAGGTTGGTTCATGTGATTCGATCCCAGTCAGCTGAAACAGCTCTCAAGGATCCATGGTGGAGGACAGCAAAAAATTAATATAAAACCCTATATTACAACGAATTTCCAAGTAAAGGAACCCAAAACAAGAGAAAGAGCTAGGATCAAAAGAGTAGGTCCCTCCAACTTCTGAAATAACATTCTGCATTTGAGCCTGATGATCTGTGGCTGTCTTCAGTCTAACCTTAAATGTTAAATCTTATAAGCAATGCAACCACTACTTTGAGAGATTATTTTGTAGTCTAATGGATTTCATTGTCAGGAAATGGTTTTTGATATTCAGCCAAAATCAAGCTTTCCAGAAACAAGTTTTATTTGTGCATTTCCCTCCTTTAATATTTATGGCTAAAGTAGATATTTCATTTATGGGCTTCTTTTTTAGAGCTTCACATTGGTAGATGAGGAAAGGAAGAAGAGGAGTTTATTCTTTTTCTTTTAGAATTTCTTTTGTTTCTCATCTGTAGTAAAGTTAACTGCTAATATGGATAACTACTTTTCCACTGAGAACACGATAAATCTTTAGAAGGAGCAGCAGCACAGATAGGTGGGAATATTTGAACAGTACCTTGTAAGAGCTGCCGCTGGAAGTTCACCAAACAAACTAAATCTGTAAGAAGACTACTTCAACTTCAACAGCTTTAAGATTCTTTGTATTGCCATCATTCATTGGCAACTGGGGAGTTTTTACAGCCTTTCAAATCTTAGAGTCCTTTCAATCATTAGATGCCTTAAAGGGACAGAAGGCCTTAAAATGTGCTCCCGATCTCCCTAGTTGAAAAAGATACATAGACAGAGGGGGAAAAGTCAAACAACAATACAAAAAGCATTAATGCAAAGAACAGTGGGGTCTCTCCCTAATTTGACTTTCACTACAGGTGGCCTGCAGCTGCGTCCAAACAGGTTACTCCATTGCCTTCCCATGAGCATGACAACAAAGTGCTATCTGTATTCACAAGAATACATTTAGTGGCATAGACTGATTCAGGTCTAAAAATAAGAAAAAAGGATTTTTCCTGCATAGCCTGAGGTAACTCTCTGCACCAGCAGAAGACAGTAGCACTCTTGTCTCCCTGGCTGTGCCTGAACATAAAGGAATCAGAAACCTACTTCACATGACTCAAGGAGGTCCAGGGCCAGCAAGGAGTTGATTCACTCTATTTACATCCACGTGAGTCCCATTGACTACATGCAGCAGCCAGGCAGGCAAAATCAATAAGGAATATTCTGTTTTCAATTGACTTCAAGGTAAACTATACATATAGATCTCTGAGATTGATACAACTGTTTAAATAAGTATTTTATCATGCTGGGCAACATTATGCTGAAATAGGCAAGATTAGAGTATGCCTATTTGGTCAGGCTTAAAAATAATTGATCAGGCCACCTTCACTAATCTCATTTAAGGAGAGACATACACCCCGTCTGTGTGGTTATTTGCTCGGAATATGACAAGGAGATGAAAAGCCAGGAAAAAATGTTTGTACTGGAGGAATAACACTCCTAAAATTGACTTCTAATTTGTGTATTAATACTTAAATATCTGATGAAGTAAATTTCCAATAATATTGCTTCTTTAATATAACATTTACATGTGAGGGAGTTCAGTGTGTCTCTGGAGAATCTCTCTTTTCTTCCTCCCTCCCTTCCTTCTTTTTTCCTTCTTTGCTTTTTCTCCCATTTTCTGTCTTATCTCCAAAGCATGTATTCACATTCTTTTCTTTCATGGAATCTCTACTCTTCCCAGTTCACCAGGCTGATTTAGGAGCAAGTACATAGAAGGTGCTTTCCCACTCATCCCTGAAAACAAACAAAAACAACAACAAAAATCTGTTCCCTCCTGTCCTCCCCTCCCTGCACTTCCCAGGGAGCCATCCTTTTTGGAATGCAACTGTATTTTCATTCCCAGGAACAAGCAGGTCATCTCTGAGATATGTTTAATCCTTACTGACCCAAGAACTATGAATCTCCACTTTTCTTCTAAATCCATGTCTTATAAATGATTTTGTCAATTGCTTCACTCCAGAGCTATCTTCTTTTTCAACTTTTTGATAGTTCTGCCTTTTCCTGTCCAGTTAGAAAGCTGTATAATGTTATTTTTGTAACGTGTACATGACAACCATTAGTAAAAACTTTTCTCTACTTTGGATATCCAGATGGTTCCAATTTCTTTCCCTATTTCTCCTTAAACATCCACCTATATTGTTTTATGAAGATATATTATTTAAGAACACCTCATAATAACATACTTTTGCTGACGCCTGCCAAAAAAAAGACTAGCTGATTTTCCTTTAGTATTCAATAAAGAGGAAAAGAATGAATTTAATAGTGATTAATGAATGCCTTACTGTTTTATGTTATATGAAAACAAAACCTTGAAATATATATCTTGTAAAAAGGTAAGATAAGTATCCAGTAGTCAATGTTGATTGTTAAGTGAAGGCACATAGCTGAGACTGGGATAAAATTAACAAATCATTCCCAAAGAAAGTCACGAACAATTGAGTGGCCATAATAAAAAGGAAATAGATGCAAGTTAAGCTATATAATAGTTTTCTTATTTTAAGTGAGACACCCCTAATAGAATGCAGCCTGAAATATGGCTTTTAGGAATTAGAATAGAAAACTAAATCCTGCATCATACAAAATCTTAAGCACCAGATGAAGTAAAAAATGCTTAATTATACTTATGATTGGTATGTGAAGGACAAATATTTACTAAGGGAAAGGTGATAGTCTCCAATCCACTTCATCAGAATAATCATGGAGCTCAACTTTTAAGTGGTCAAATCCTGTGTAGCTAAGCAGATTCTGCCCTCTTGTATTTGAAACTAAGACTTTTGGTTGATTGCTGACTAATGTAAATTTTAAGGTCTATTAATATTAGCTATATCAAAATAAAGCATTTAGTTTTCCAAATTTATTCTATTACCTTTCCCTTGCTATCATGTCTACTCCTACACTCCCTGGCAAGAAAGTTTCTAAGATTAAGCAAGATAAAGATTTTGAAGAGATATCAGTGCAGGGCATTTTAAAACATTATAAACTTTTGAATCAAATATAAATATAGAGACTACCACATTGCAAAAAAAAAAGTATGAAGAGAAATTGAACAGTATTTGGAGAGTAAGTGAGATAAGTTGTTTGGTTTCTTTCAAACTCAGCAGTTCTGTTATTCTAAGCTATGAAGACCAGTTTAGGGACTTCTACTGCCATCCCTGTTCTTCAGCCAAACGTTCAGAACTACCATATTGCTTTAGGACAGAGATTAGCAAACCATGGCCTGTGACCAAATCTGGCTTGTGACATATATAGGTAACATATTTTAAAAATAGGTCATATTTTAAATGTGACATGCATTAAGGAATATCATTCATATAGCTGACACTTTTTAAAATGCTATTTTCATTGTATTTCCTTAGCTGTTAAAAAATATTTGATGGTAATAAAAATACAATGAAAGATAAATATACATTTGTGCAGATGAATCTTTTACCTAAAATCAACTGAGAGTTCACCAAAATCATCTAAAATACTACAGTAGCTGGTACCATCGTAGACAAATTCTTTAAAGCCCAGTTTTTCTGGCAATTGATTTAATCTACTTTATGAGTCTCCAAGCTCCTTCAAAGCAGTAGGTAATTTCACTGTAGTAAATGAGATGAGGTTTGTAAAAACAATTTAAAGCAATACAAAACTATGTAAAGTAGTAGTCATGGTTGTAACACCAGTAGTAGAAGTAGGTGTTTAATAAATATTTGTTGGATGAATTAAATGTTGGCTCCATTCTGAACTATGATTTTAAGAGTTTTAACTACTAAGAAGAATATTGTGCAGATGAAATAACTGATTAGGATATGAAGGCCTACTGAGTTATATATGATATGAATACTCCACTAGTTATGCAATGCTTGGAATTCCAAGTGGGAGTTTTACTCATGGAAGAAATACAGTATGTGGCCCTGTGACTAAAAGATAATAGGAACTATTGAAGATGGAGATTTTTTTCCACTTGGTCCTGGGCACGGAATCAAAATCTAAGTTTAACTTGGTGATATTTAAAAATGCATAACATGCAAAAGTCTGTAATCATTCTGTTTCTCAGCTAGTGAAAATAGAAGTCTACAGCATAGTATGTGTCAATTTTGAAAATATAGCCAAATCAGGCCGACAAGAAAAATTTTAAGTAAATAACTTCACCCATGTGTTTAGTACCATCCATGACTCTATGCCAAATTCACTTCAAGTTCCCTTCTTCAGCAACTTCTTTTATAACATGTGCCTGCAGCTATTAACTATCTGAAGTGTTGATGAGGATAGGAAAGAAATTACTTTCATGGTTATGTTTTAGGGGGGCATTTGGAATTCAACAATATGTGACAGAAACAGCTTCAGCTAGAAATAATCTGTAAAGAAAAACACCTGAATTCTAAGCAAATAATTTAGCCATTTAAAACTCATGGAGGCAGATACACAATATAAGAAATAGCAAAACTGAAAACAAAATTAGAGAAAAGTGATCCGTGTCACCCAGTAGCAAAGGAAAGGGTCAAGCATAGATTAGACTAGAAATATAAGATGAATTCTAACTGTGTAAAAATATTGGATATTTAATTTTGGATCAAAAATGTTTTCTGGTCTCTGAGACATACATTTCTGGTTTTGGTAGATATGGCTTCGTTTCTTTCTCATGTATTATTTGTTTCTGATTGACAATATTTTCGTTGTGTTTTAGTTACCACTAATTTTTTTTTTTCTGTGTAGATGGTGGGGGTGGGGGTCTTGCTTTGCTACCCAGGCTGGTCTCGAACTCCTGATTTCAAGCGATCCTCAACACTCACATTGCCCATTGCTCATGCTCAGATTAATTTTTGTGATAAATGTGCATTAATAGGAACTTACATGTTCACACATCTTTCTCAAGGTACATTATTCTTTGCTGGTAGGAAAATTGCTTAGGCTCTCATCTATGGACAGCAACAACACTATTCAAATGTCTGAGTTCATTAACATGGTTTTTTGTTCTTCCTTGTAGAAGCATCGAGATATATGGCATTTGGTGAATAGACAAATACATGGTTTACTTCATAGCAAACAATTCTTCCAGAATCTATTGCTTGTGTTACTATTTGCTGTTGGTTTGTTTCTAAGAAAGTACATATGCCTCCCTCTATTTAAGACTCTCAACTTCACTTTGCAACCCTGAACAATGTACCCCTACTCTCCCTTCCTTTCCAATGTTTAATATATTTCTCAGGCTTTTTGTCTCCCACAGACAAGTAGCATACTTTCTGACTTCAAAAAATAAAATAAAATAAAACTTAGTTTAAAAAAAAAACCTTATTTTTTAAGATAAGGTCTTGCTATCTCCAAGGATGGAGTGCAGTGGTGTGATCATAGCTCATGGCAGACTCAAACTCCTGAACTTAAGTGATCCTCTCACCTCAGCCTCCCGAGTAGCTGGGACTGAAGGCATACACCATGCCTGGATAATTAAAATTCTTTATTTTTTATGTTTTTTATGGAGATGGGGGTTTTGCTTTGCTGTCCAGGCTGATCTCGAACTCCTGGCTTCAAGCGACCCTCCCGCCTCAGCTTCCCAAAATGCTGCTATTACAGGTGTGAGCTACTGAGCCCAGCCCAAAAAGTGTGAACTGCTCATTGCTGCAGTAGATCAGGCCGGGCATAATAAAGGGGTAAGGTCTAATGTGGCTGACCCTATTGGGTGGCTAGCTACTTACCTCTTTCCCTTTAGCCACCTTACAGTGGATGGTGACCATCTGTATAACATAGCACAATGGCCTCAGAATTTTAACATGTGTATTTCACTTAATACAACTGAAGTCTTTACTTCCAGAAATACTAAAGGCATTTGAAGTTTTTAACTTTGATCACTCCTTTAGCCACATTTGATGCTATTTTTGACCAAGATTTGATCCATCTCTAGACTTTTATTTTACACCACACAAACGAGACTTCCTTGTTTCATGGAGTTTCTTTGGATTTACCTATTAGTTTAGATGTTCTTTGTTAGCCTTAACTTCATGCATTTCAGACACTCCTACTGGGATAATGTAGCTTATTCTTGAAATATGTCCTTATAATATCTGCTATGGTCTGTATGTGTCCTGTAAAATTCATTGTTGGAAACAACCCTCAATGCAACAGTGTTGGAAGGTGGAGACTTTGGGGAGGAGTTTAGGTCATAAGGGCTTTGCCCTCATGAATGGATTAATGCCACTACAGAAAGGGTTTGCAGAGTAGGCCCACCCTCTCTTGTTCTTCTGCCTTCTGACAGGTGAGTACATGGCAAGAGGACCCTCACTAGATGCTAGTTTCTTGATCTTGGACTTCCCAGATCCCAGAACTGTGAGGGAATAAACTTCTGCTCTTTATAAATTACCCAGTCTTAAGTATTTTGTTATGGCAGCAGCAACTGATAGTACCTTTTCAAAAGAATCTGTTGATATTGAGCTCTCAGGTTTGTTTGCTTGAAATTGTTTTTGTTTTACTACAGACCTTAAGAAACAAACAAAATATTTGTTTAAAAGTTATTTTCTCATGTAAGTAAATGCTATTTACTTAACAAAACGGTTACTTTCCACCTTTCTGTGACATTTTTAAAAGTTAAATATTTCTCCTTTGAGATTAAGGTCTCTCTTCAATTAGAGTTGAGAAGGGAACAATAGGAGGGAATTACTAGGCTAATTAAATGCTCACTCCTATCAAGCTGGCGACTGGCATCCTGAGAGATTGCTGGACTAAATGGTTCTCATGATTGGTCTCTTGCTTTCTCCTAGAAAGGTGACGTTAAGACATTTCCTCATAAACTGGATTAAAGGTAGACTTTCTACATTCAATTGCATTTGTATTGAGATCTATAGGCTTAAATATATACATATTATGTATCCTAAATTGTAATTTTAGTATTGCTCTTACAAAACACAAATTTTATATTTTTATTTATTATAATATTTTGCATTTAAGCAAATCAACTAATAGTGATATTAAAATATGAGAATTCCCAGATTTTGCCATATTTTCTGAATTACAAATTCTTAAAACTCTTCTTCGTATCATGTATGCTTTAGTTAGTAGCCATGTATTACGACGGGAAGTTTGAGGCAGGGGTAGGAAGAGGACAAGAATAGGAGAGGCCTGTTTAAATTAGTGGGAAATACAAATTGTAGTCAACTTTGAGATCATTTAAAATAGAATTCTTATGTATTATTGACGATAATAAATGGTTCTTAGTGGAAGTCCTTAGAGGGTCTGAATAAATGATTAGTTATGAGGGATTTATAGTTAGAATATTACTTTTGTGAAGATATATAGATACCTCTAAAATAATTAAAAACACTTAAAATGTTCCTGGAATTTTGGAAATATTTTCTGTGAAGACTTTTTGCATAATGAACAGGTAGACATCAATCCATTCTTTCTCAAGTATGTACGAATCATTAATCAGTGCAACATGAATTATTTGTAAGATTAACACAGACTATTCTAAAGCCCTGACTTAGTGGTTTTAAATACAAGTAAGGATAACCATTTGGGTAAGGGTTAATACAAATGCTAGTTTATAAATAAATATATATAAATAACTTACTTTCAGAGATTATTTTAGGCAAATAGGGTGGCTGTGGAAATAGTAGCTTTTATTCAAATAATTGTTATAAATTTAAAACCAGTTTAAAGTGATCATCATATAGGGTGACACAAGACCTCCTTGCCCAGCTATATTTTAAAGGCAGACTATGAGTTGCAACTCTTCACAAGTATTCAATTTTAAATTTAAGGTGCCTGTCCTCCAACTTCTCTGATTCCATCAACCCTGTTTCTCTGGGGTTGTTATGCATTGAAAGTTTTAGCATTCTTTGAACGGTAAAAAATACAACCTTTTGCTTGTTTCTAATTCCAGTAGCATGTTTTGCTTCACAAAGACAATAACATGGGTTGAAAAGGCTCTGTTCTGATGCACTAGATGGTTCTCTTCATATTGACTCAGTCTAGAAGAACTTCATGTTAATGCAAATTAAAATCATAGTATTCTTCCTTAGCTAGGCCACATTTCCATCCTAAGGTCTTCATTTCAATTCCTGGTAGAATCTGCATGCCACATAATCCTGGAGAATAGAACCAACACCATCTCCATTTGGCACCAAGCAAGGGTGGTCTGGGGAAAAGTTGAGTGAGTGCCTCCCTACTAAAGAAAACCAAGATGGTACCTTCACCGTAAAAATGCTTCTTTACATAAAAAGTAATGTCTAATACCCTCAAATTAATTTTCAATTTCAGTTTAAGGGACGGATCTTGGTTTGAATATAAATGCCCCTGGAAAAGACAATACTTTGGAAGATTGTTTATATTTTATATCTTAATGTTTATGAGTTTCAGATACTCTTCTGCAAGCGGTTTTAGAATAAGAGCAAAGAAAAAAGTATATGGGAAATATGCATCTCAGAGGATTTAGGAGATGGTATCCTCAAGCAAGGATGAGTGGGCAAGATATTAAAGCAAATTCCTCCTCCATCACAATCTCATGCAGAGCTGCCCCAATATGTACACGTTTATTCCTTCTTTTGGCTAGTCTTAATTTGGCATCTACTATATTCCAGGTAGTACTAGGCTCTGAGGGTACAAAATTAAACATAATTTATTTGCTGATTTTAGGAATCCTATTCTAGTGGAGGAGGAAGAAACCAACAATTACAATACATATGACAAGTGTGTAAGTGAAGATGGTACAGGATTCCACAGGGGCATTATGTAAAATAGAAGGACTCTATCTGCAAACTATTTCTGGACTTAGAATCTTTACTTTTGGAACATGAGAATGATACTTATTTAGTATAATGCATTTTGGATCCAGTCAACCATCGCTGTCCTGACATTATCAGCTCTAGGAAGAGCTGAGGATCTGATGCCAGCAAAGTTGAAAATATTTTAATATCTGGTCAAGTCAGCTGCTCTGACAGCAATTGATTTGCTGAATGTCAAATCGGTTCACTCTGGAATTGAATGGATTTTAATAAGGTTTGGGATGGGATAAATCTAAACAATGTTCGAATAAGTATTTACCAATTTAGCTTTTTGTATTTTGGTTAAATAGAACGACCATCTCTAAATACAGGTTTACATCATGGGCACGAAGGCAGCACCACTCTTCATTTTATGGATTATAATATGCCTTGACACAATCCAGGGAATTTGAAGGTAGAGTTCACACTCCATCATTTGCTTGTATGGTTGTGTCTTTTCCTAAAACTGAACAATGTAAGCAGGGGGTGATTATAGATGTTAACTTTGATGCTGCTGACATTTGTCACCTTCTGTCATAACCTTAACATTATTTAAGCATATTTGTGTAAGGCCTTCCTGATTGTTCAAAGTACAACCTAGAATTCTGAAATGTAACAGGCTCCTGTAACATTTGCTCCATCAGCAATCAACACATCAGATTTTCTTTGAGAGGTAAATATTATGTGTCATGTTCCATGGGGAAAACATTAAGAACTGCTGTGACATGGTCTTTGATAATTTTTTCCCCTATTTTTCCTTTGTTTTAGAGGTTACTTACATCAGAAACAAAATAGGCTGTGAATTTCTCTTTGTCCTTCATCAATCAAAGCTGATCAATTATAAGACCAGGAAAACTGGATCACAACTCCAAGCTACATGGTCATATTACATTCATATTATTACTAAAAGCCACATCTATATTCCAAACTGGGATACTATAACCCCTTTGTCATTTTCCAATAAAAAGACCATACCAAATAGGCCGAGCACACCGTAATTAGCAGCTGGCGGAGAAAGCTGTAAATCTGTATGAGTTCTGAACGATTTGCTTACATTGTTGCTTTGTTGACAAATGATGCTGTACATGTTAATGTTCCTGAAATGTCCCCATTGCACCTGACGTGCCAATAAATGCCAGCCAGCTGTATGAATTATGGAAATAAGATTTTTGTTTATGAAGGTATCCCAGACATTTATTTTACAGCATTCCTCTCGACAGATTTAATGTCTGGAGTTACATTGAGAAGATATTTGCTACCTGACATAATGGATAATGGAAACTTTAAAGGCTCTTTTTTCCTCCTTTTAATGATGAGATTAATACATCTACACACGCGCACACATGCACACACATATATATGTATTTTAATACTTACCTTGTGACTTCATAATTTGCTGTTTATTTTTAAACATCACACATTCCTGCTTAAGAGTTAAATAATATATCAGTTTCCAATTAATAGTATAAGGGGATGAATACTTAGAATTATATACTAATAATTTTCATTTCAATTTCAATCATTTTTGTAATGTGTATGTGAATGGCACATAAATATTTTGCACAAATTATATTATTTTGCATTTGTTGATCTATTACTTTATTGTTGGTTTAAAAGACCTTTACTTGTGAGTGTTTCTTTTATATATTCCAGGGGTATTTAAGATAAGGCTCTGCAGAAGTTAGCACTCAATAAATAGTTTTATCTCTAATATAGTTTAAAATAATATATGCTATGACTGGGAATTCTACAGACTTTACCTCATTGCCCACTGTACCATTTAAACTCCTTATTCAGATGAGAGATTTAATTAATGCAGTATTATGAAAGAACTCTCATATAAGATAAAAATTACCTGATCACATAATCATAAAATAACCACTGGTTCTGAATCCTATAAACCTAACAATAAAATAAATTGGATCATACTCATGTAAAAGCCCTTTCGTCTAACATCAAAATAAAATTTATAATTCCCAGATGTGAATGCCAATCTTCTCAAGTTTTAATCTTCAAAATATTTGTGTAATAGAGGCTCACTATCATCTTTAAATTATCGTACTTTGCCACAGGTCAAAGGTAATTAGAAATTATGATTCCTGGGTGATAGCCATTTTTTGTTTTCAGGTTCATTGCTAAGGAATGGATTGAATCAGTACCTAAACCAGCTGACAGGTAGGTGTCCAACAAGCATTTGGGTTTGAACACTGAACTACAACTGATTTGCCATATCAAGTGACTTGTATTTTAGGGAAGACGCCAATGGGTCCTGTGTGAGTGACTGGCTGTGTAATTTTTACCTGGATTAAATTATTTAGTTGGTTTTTCCACATACAGGCCAATGTCCTTTATGAGTACAATTTGTCCACAAAAATGTTCGGTACACTTTCCCACATCTTCTTCAGGCTCTCCTATGCTACCTAAACTCTCAAGCAGCAGTAGAACAAAAGTGTCTCTTTATGGAACCTCGAACAACGGTGCCAATGGGATGATGCGCATATAAATAGAGAGAAAAGTCAAATCACCTTTGTGGCCAAAGGCAATTCCCTTTGAATGTTTCTTTCCCCACAAAAGAATCCAGATGGCAAAAATGATGCTTAAATAAATGCTGGCTACAGCTCAATTCTTCTGGTTCATATTGGCTACAATACAAATGACACTCACATTTCTATATTAACCATTTCACAGGTTTTGTACGAAGCGTAAACTAAGTGTCCAAGGGCCCCTTGTATTCAAAGAGTTAAGTCTTCTCTTCTTGGCATAGCTGCTCTAGTCTGCATTTGCTCAAAGGAGGATTAAGGGTAATGTGCAGCAGAGGAACAACTTAAGGAGACCTGGACTATATCTCCCTCCTCAATATACCTGCACAACGAGAAACACAGGGCTGCAGACTCCACTCTCCAATTCGCTTTCACGTGCATGGAATTCATTGAAACTAATGGGAAGGAAATTATAGTCATCTCACAGGTCTCCTAACTATAGGTTTCTGTATGGATAAATTTAACTTGTCAAGGTTTCTTACAGAATGACACAACTAAAGTCAAATAGTCAACTAAGAATAGCAGAAAAACCTAAAAGTATTCAATTCTCCCATTTCAGTTAAATAAAACCAGATACATTATAGGCAAAGATCGGAGTTTGATTGGAGATTTTCCAAAATGATGCTATAATTTCTTGCTGAGTTATGAAGTTAAACACGTATAAAGTAATAAATATCTGAACAAAATAAAGACACTTCACTTATTATATGAGAGTATAATTTTAAAAATGAGTTGTTTATAAACAAATGAGGATATATTAGGATTGGCAGAAAAAAATGAGGGAATTACTGAATGGCATTTGACTGTCATTCAGAAAGGGCATATTATCCAGGAAACATTGAATTTAATAAATAATATTTGAAACAGAGAGATGGACTATAGTGCTTTATTTGGGCAAAATAAAGTGATAAAGGCAAGTTTCTTCAGACACAAATCCTTCTCAAAATAGAGTTATAAAAATCTTATCCCAGCCGGGTACAGTGGCTCATGCCTATAATCCCAGCACTTTGGGAGGCCGAGGCGGGTGGATCACCTGAGGTCGGGAGTTCGAGACCAGCCTGGCCAGCATGGTGAAACCCCGTCTCTACTAAAAATACAAAAATTAGCTAGGTGTGGTGGCAGGCACCTGTAATCCCAGCTACTCAGGAGGCTGAGGCAGGAGAATCGCTTGAACCTGAGAGGCAGAGGTTGCCTGAGCCGAGATCGTGCCATTGCACTCCAGCCTGGAGGGCAACAGCAAGACTTTGTCTAAAAAAAAAAAACCAAAAAACAAAAAACATAAAACAAAAACAAAAACAAAAACAAAAACCAACAACTTATCGCAGAAACACTTGCATAATAATAACAATAATAATAGTCATCTATTTCACTTGAGTTTCATATTAAAACTTTATAAGTTAGGAAGTATTGTTAGTCTTATTTTATAGTTGAAGAAGCAGAGCCCTGAAGTATTTTAACCAATTCAAGGCTGTGCCACTTTTGCACAGCATGGCGTGAATTTACCCCAAACCACTGTGATTCCAGGATCCACATTTTTAAGCAAATGTTGTTTTGTGCCTAGAAATGAAATGAATGGTCTGACTGTCACAATCTAATATTATATTTAATGCATATGTTTTGGAAACTTTACTGAAAAACAGAAAGCAAAATCATGTCGACTGGGGAAGTGGATCCTCTGGATAGAAGTTAGTTGGAAAGGATTAGTAGGAAAAATAATAAAGTAACTGTGAATAGTGAGTTAAGCACCAAATGTGTACTTTTGGAAATTTACAATACATATATATTTAGCTCCTGTATGCACAAGATATCCCAAACTCATGTAGTTCTCACTAGGATAATAAGGACCTGGATTGGATGACTAATTTTTTATGAAGAAATAACTCCTGGGTAGGAAATAAGTGATAAAAAGAAAATCTGTGTTTCTCAAATGAGGCTGTCATCTGCAATAGGTACTGAATCAAGAGAGAGAGAGAGAAAAAAGATACATGTATTAATTACTAAGTCTTTGAAGTAGCAACAACAAGAATACTCACCACTTGATAAAAAATGTGCAGCTATACATGGCACACATCCAAACTTTAATTTTTTGCCAATTAATAGAAAACATTCAATAACAAATATCCATTGGAAAAACATCTAGTAAAGGCCCAAGTAATATACTAGATGCTGTTAGTGACAAAATAAAAGACACACCCTGCCTTCAAGTATCTTGTAGTCTACTAGAAAAATAAAGATAATAAAACAGAAACATTATAGAAGGTGATTCTGGAAGGATTTCTAATCAGCACTTAGATTCCATAAAGTTACCCAGGAAGAATGGATGGTTGGGGGTGGGGAAAAGAAGGGGCCAGGCAGCTGAGGTCTGATGTCCTTTATGCAGTGGTCAAGAGAGGAGTGAACTGGAGGACAGGAGTGAGGGCTAAAGTGGCTGTTATCCCAAATCTTTTCATTTATCCCTATACTCACACAGCAGTTATTAAACTCCTATCATGGTGTCAGTCTTTGAGGATATAGTGGTGAGTGAGACTGCAAGATCCTTCTGCTCATGGAGAGAGACAGACAGGACAACTAAACAAGGTAGCTTTGTGCTGTAATACTATGAAGAAAACAGAGCAAAAGTGTGTGCTAAGTGTTTCTGAGCTACTTTTTAATTGGAAATTAAAGAGAAACAGAAATTTTGCCTGTTAGCATTGCCATCCACTCTGGAAAACAGATTGTGAAAAATTAAGAAAATATTTAAAAGATAGTGTTTCCTCTCAAGAAGGAGAAATGGGGCATGCACATGGAAATGAGCTAAACAGCTGGGGTATGGACATTCGGATGAATCAAGGGCACTAGAAAGCAGTGACTGCTTCATGGAGCAAATACAAAATGAGTTTTAATCCTTACTATCTTCACTGATATTTTTCTGTGCAAGTCAAGTATCCTGTTTCACACTGTGTTCTATATTCTGGAATCATATAAGCCACACCTTTCTGCCAAAATCAGTCTTGCTGAGTTATGAAGTTAATCACACATAAAGTAATAAATACCTGAAAAAATACACTTCACTTATTATATGAGTATAATTTTAATTTTTTAACAGTTTCACTTTATGTTTAATGGATAAAATCACTTCCAAGCTTTAGTGCTTCTGTTTTTCCCTAGCCCCAAAAGTCTTTTGAACAGGAACCTCATCCTACCCACCTTTATATTCTGTTACCTTGGGTCTGGGATATCATAGCCATTTGATTGATGTTTGTTGAAAAGAGAGTAGCTGCAGACTCAAGAAGCCTGCCCTAGACCTAAAGAGGGATGGGTTTAAGGCAATGATATGCATAGTGGCTAAGAGCACATTGACTTTAGAGTCCATCAACCCCAGACTTGAATGTTGGCTCTGTCACAAACTAGATGGGGCCTTTGAGTAAGTTAACCTCACTAAGCCTCAGTTGCCTTACCAGAACAACTGAGATAATAATGTCTACTTCTTTGTATTCTGTGATTACTAAATGAGATAACATAAATAAAGTCCACAGTGTGATGCCTGTGTTCAAGAAATGCTATTAAAGTTGTTGTGGTTGAGACAGGCAAAAAGCAGGTATTAGAAATGACTTAAACTTGTCACCTTCGGAAAGCAAATGCAGTCAACTTCTATAAGCGGTAGAGTATATGGAGAAGAAGTAGATCTCTTGGAGCAAAGATAAAATTTCTCTATCATTCCAGTGACCAGTGACTACTTAAGTGGAGGTATATATTTAGGCAATGAAAATCACACTTCTAATGATATGTTGAAAGGAGGAAACTAAGGGTTAGAAATGCAGGTATGAGAATAATTTGCTTGCAAGTGATGCTTGAACTCTGCAAGTTTTCTGAGGAAGTAGTGGGTAGGCGAGATGGCCCAAAGGTGAGTTTTTTTCATGCCTAGTTTAATAGGTGAAATAATGAAGAGGAATCAGCAAAAGGGAAGTTAAGGCCTTTTAAAAGTCTTGACCCAATGTCTTGAATCAGGAAGTAGGTTATAAAAAGGGCAGAGAAAATGTCAGCTGGTTGACAACAAATATGAAAACAAATTTATTAAAGAGCATAGAAAACTTGCCCAATCCAAAAAGCAGAGGGTTTAAACTGGGCAGAAAAGAACAGGTTCCAGAATCATTTATTGCTTAACACAGTACAGGGGATATTTATTTGTGGGAGAATTCCTGGTGGGCATGCCCAGAGTGTATACAAGTCAATTTAACTAGCTAAAAATTTCCATGGGATACTATGCAGCCGCAAAAAGGAATGAGATCATGTTCTTTGCAGGGACATGGATGAAGCCGGAAGCCATCATCCTCAGCAAACTAACACAGGAAGAGAAAACCAAACACTGCATGTTCTTACTCATAAGTGGGAGTTGAAATGAGAACACATGGACACAGGGAAGGGAACGACACCCACCAGGGCCTGTTAGGGGTGGGGAGCAAGGGGAGGAAACTTAGAGGACAGGTCAATAAATGCAGCAAACCACCATGGCACATGTATACCTATGCAGCAAACATGCACCTTCTGCATATGTCTCCTGGAACTTAAAGTAAAAATTAAAAAAAAATTTACACCTGTCTCTTCTACTCACAAAAGCAAATTGGGATGCAGTGGAGTATGCCATTAAAAAAATAGAAAGCTTAAATTTTCTCCAATATTTAGAAAAAGGCAAATACATAAGTACTTAGAGCAACTGAGATGGCTTCTCCAGAATGTAGTAAAGGGAAAAAAGTTAGATGGAGGGGTAGACAGCAGGTGCCATTTGTTTCCCAGAGCTCTTGTCCAAAAGGGACTGCAAAACATAACTGAAATCTAATGAGTGGGAGGAATTTATATTATTAGAACTCCTATTAGGGGGACAATTACATAGCATTTTTTGATAAGCTGTTTGGAAAGAAGGAAGAGGGCTAAAATTCTAAACGATTATCCTTGAGCAGAAAGAAAACATCGTTAAATCATCTTCTAAGGAAGGTGAGTCCAGTTAAGAGAAAGGCTTTTGATTTAATGGGTTCAGTTAGTTGAGGTGCTAGCAACGGTAGACTTCTTTTCTGCTCTTCTATCACTCAATTCTAGGGATTATCTCTCAAAAAACTTAATAAATATAAATATCAGTTTAATGAAGTGACAAATTATTGGCTTGCTCTGGAGGTCAAACGATCATAGTGAAAAATCTGCGGCTTACTAGGGGTGTGCACAGGTCTCCATCCATTTCTGATAGAAGGGCTGGTATTCCAGAAACGACAGTGAAAGACAGAAGACAAAGGAAAGGAAGGTCCTCATCTTTCATTATGGGAAGGGAAAAGTCAACTAAAGGCAGGGGGTATTCAGGAAAGATAATATATTTGATTTGTTTAAAATAATTCAATAGAAAGAGGCTTTTTTTTTTAAAGTAAAGTTTGAAGTAAGACCAAAACACAATGGCACAAACTTTAGGAGTCCACAAGAGCTCAGGTTATAGATTATTTCCAGTGAAAAGCATCAGAACTAATTTCTTTCAAAACATTCCCAAACCAACAAACACTGAAAAGTAGAGAGCCACCACACTAACAATACAACCCTTCAATCTTTAGTAAAACAAAAATAGCCATAGCATCAAGCCATACACAGTCATATGTACTGTGAAATACTGTAAAAATAGAAATCAAAGTCTGCACCAAGATGAGGGAAGAATCTGAGAGCCAACACAAACTTCAAAAATGGCAGATGAAAGATGTTTCCTTTAAAGGGTCATAGTTTCAAGAGTAATATCTGACAATCTGATTAGAGTATCAGGACATGGGAATGGGTGTATCCTATGAGTAAGGAAATGCCCTAGAAATTTCATGCTGCAGAAAGTCAAGGGAGGTGGTACTGAAGGCAAAATCATTTTATTGTCCATTCCTCAAGATCACCACATAGGAACAGTGCCAAAGAGGAAGTTGCATGCAGGAGGAAGAGGAAACAGAAATTTCTAGATTTTGACACACAGAGCTGTGTTGGAGGGAGGGAAGGGAGAGGGATGGAGGAGGACAGAGAGAAAGAGAGAGAGAGATTGAGAGATTGAGATTGAGTAAAATGGCCCTATTCAGGAATTAGAGTAATTGAGTAAATGGCCTTTTTCAAGAAAAAGTAGCTAATTACAGAAACAGCATGAAATCATCAATTAGACCCAAGTAAAAAGGAAGAAGGGCTATACATCAGAAGATGAATTATTCAAGAAACCAGTGGAATTCAGACAAATAGTTAACCTATAGTTAAAAAAAAATTATTTACATATTATGCAATGGAAAGAGTGTTTAAAAAGAACTATGAGTATTCAAAAAGATGAAAAGCAGTGGGTAGAGCTCAGGAAATTAGTGGAATTTAAAAATCCCTATAAATGTCAAAGAAGCAAAATAAAATATGCATGAATGAAAACACAGAATGGTATACAAACTAGAAGAAATTATATAAAATGAAAAGAAAAAGATTAAAGACATAAAATATGTCTATGAATAGTTTTAGTATATTGATAAAAGTGATTACAGTACACAAGAAAAATAGGACTAGTTCTCTTGAAGAAGAGAATAGAGCAAACGCAACAGAAAAAAATTAAAGATGTAATAGAAGAAAAGTTTTGAAAATACAGAAGGACTTAAATTTGCTTACTAAAGTGATACACTTAGTCCCAGGAAAATTTGACACAGAACAATTAATCTAACAAATCCTAGTGGAGCTATTAAAATTTAGGAATTAAAAATATAGCCATATGGTGTTCCAGGCAGCACAGGTAAATCATACTAATCAAGGGGGTGGTGGTGGGTGGAATGACCTCAGAGAACTTCATAGCAACACTGAGTGCTATATGAAAAAGTGTGCAAAATTTAGAGAAATTTAAATATAGATATATGATTTTATACCGTGACATGCTCTTCAAGTATAAGACCATTTGCAGACACTGTGAAACATTCAGAAACTAGAGAGTAGCCTAATCATGATTCTTTCTGGAAAAGTAACTGAATGCGTAAATCTAATAAACACAAAATTACAGCAAGGCACTTTCCCTTACAGAGAAAACTTGGTAAAATAACAAAGGGGTGAACATATTTCCTGTGCAGCATAGAACAAGACCAAACAATATTGGGGATATACTTATAAATGTAAATAATATAACATTTTCAATAATAAAATCCTAAATAACTTGGAAGACTATCTGGAAGGAAGAATAATTGTACTAATTTCCTCATCAATGAGAAAGATTTAGTCTAAAATAAAAACACTTTTTATTAAAAACACTTCTTTCAGAAGCTAATATTTCTCGGGTCAAATAAACATTTATTTGAAGTTCAGTCATTTTTCAAGTTCATTTAATTTCTCTTTCTTCTTAAAATTCAAGTAGAACTAAACATAAAACATTTTTGCTAAGGAATAACCACTGTGGCAGAATCATATTTTTATCTGACTATTCATCTCTATCCATCTCTCTACACCAACACATAGGGCCATCTAGAATGGTGCTGTTCACTAAATATTAACATATTTATTTATGTTTATATTTATGTATGTGTTTATTTATGAAATGACTAGATGATGTAATTTTTCCTTGTATATTTTTGTATTATTTAAATTTTATAGCAGTTATTTAAATATTCTGAAATATAGTTTGTAAATATTCTTTTGACAAGTTTTTAAGTATTCTTTTGACAAACAGCAATATAGTTGCATAAGATCAGGCTGCGGTGTTTTTATAATTCTCTACTCAGTCAATATATAATTATAAGAAAAGGCATGGAGCTGAGAAAATCTCTGCATTCTTTTAGTTTTAGACATCTATGGAATTGTGAACTTCCTGTGGGATTTATCTTGCATTTATCTAAATTTAGAAAGAACATTTTAAACCTCGGGATGATTTTTTAACACCCAGTATGTTTCTGATCCATCTCTCTACGTCTTTATCAGTATGTTTAGAAAATGTTTTAACAGCAAAAAGTAAAATACATGTACGAAGATATTAGCAAGACATTCCAAAGTCAAATAGAAATCATTTGAGCCAATTTATAATTAGAAATTTTACCTGCCACTGGTTCTGATGTGACCATATTTTATTTTCCAAACTATTCAGAAATGTAGATCAAAAATCTTGCACTGAGAATAAAAGATGTATTATGTTGGTGCAAACATAATGGCCAAACTACAGTTATTTTTGCACCAACCTAATATGACCTAACTTACTCACATTCAAAAAGATTGCTTTGCAGAATTCCAGTTTGACTTCAATTGGCTTTTGTAGATATGTATTATATTTCTACATTGTTGTTGTTGTTTTTTTTTTTAGACGGAGTCTTGTTCTGTTGCCCAGACTTGAGTGCAGTGGCATGATCTTGGATCACTGCAACCTCCGCCTCCTGGGGGTTCAAGCAATTCTTGTCTCAGCCTCCCTAGTAGCTGAGATTACAGGTGCCCGTCACCATGCCCAGCTAATTTTTGTATTTTTAGTAGAGATAGGGTTTCACCATGTTGGCCAGGCTGGTCTCGAACTCCTAACCTCAAGTGATCCACCCACCTCGGCCTCCCAAAGTGCTGATATTACAGGCATGAGCCACCGCACCTGGCCTGTTGTCGGATTTCTAAATGCTTGAATTATCCAGATTATATTGCAATAACATGGCTATTCTCTTCTAGAGTTTTAAGTCTGCCAGAATGCTACAAATGAACAATTTGTGAATGTCTAGGAACCTTGATATCAAAGAAGATTGGTCTTTACTGCTGATTATCTGGCCAGTTTTTCATCTACCCTGTTGGGACAGCTTTATTTTGGTAATTTTAGACACTTGCTTTCAGTGTTGTGAAACTGCAGTACAATGCATTTTAACAGTTCAAAAAATATGAATGGTTACTCTGGGTGGCATTGTCTCATTCGGTATATATTAAATCTATCAGTCAAAGGAGAATGCAAACTAAAATGTTTCCATTTTAAAATTCCAAAATTCCAAATTTACCTAGAAAAGTTTCACTTCATTTAGCTAAAAAGTAAAGTTTAGTTGAAATTGTGAGAAATGACAGAAGAAACTGGTTTTCTTAAGCAATAAAATGCCTAAAAATTGGTAGTAGACATTGAGCTATAAAATTAGTATTCTGTGGTAATTGGTTCAAATACAAAAACATAAAACCTTGGAGAACTCCCATTTACTCACAATTATTTCTGAATAAAAGTAGTTGTTTGTCTGTTCACAAGAGGTCTTCCAGGCTGAGTTTAACTTGATCATGTTTAAATAAACTCACACAAAAATCTTAGAAATGTCCCAAACAGAACCTAACTCTCTACAGTAATTTTTGGTTTCTCCAAGAATTCAGAAGCATTGGCTTAAGCAAATTTCATTAGGGAAATCCACACCATCTACCTTTCTGACCTCTTCCACTCCCCCCCCCCAATTTTTGTCTTTATGAATGCCAGCAATATCCATCATGAGTAACTCAACTTTCTATAAAAGTAACAGTTCGTAAAAATCTGTAATACTACTACTGGGAACAAACAAATTAAACAAATGACAATGTTATACAATAAAACTGCTGTTGTCCTCTGGTAGAAGAATTGCTTCTTCTCTGGGACTAATACATCTTGCAGGAACAATTTTAAATAATACGTAACATATGGAGTCAGCTTTTATTATTCTTCTCAAAGAAGACAATTATATTTATGTGATAAACTGTTCAGTGTTGGTAGAATGATACTCATATTACCGGCCACTTAAATAATTCCTGACATGTTCCTATGTGGATCTGCAGCTCACTTCTCTTGAAACCCCTCTTACATTTTAAGCCCCATCTCTTAACAATGGCGCTCATATGCCCCTTTAGCAAGATCAGGAGGGTGGCCAGCTGCACGTGAGACCAGTGGAGAAATGATTTTCCTGCACTAGACGTAGCCAATGTACACTCATCTCTCCCTTTCCACACTTCTTCCATCTACACAGTTTCCATCTGAGTGTTCCCATATCCCTGAAGAAAAGCTGGGACTCAACCTGAGCCAGTTCTTGGTAGAATGAAAGGAAAACAGCTTTCAAGATTTAGCTTTGCTAAAGGAGCTATCAATCTGGTGTTAGCCATGAAAAGTTTTTGAAGTATTGTCTCCTCCTCACCCATTGGCAAGCTGGTATGAGAAGTGTTTTATATGACCTTAAAAGAAGTCTTTGGGGAAAGAGAGACGCCAGTAGACATCTGCTGAGTTGCCTTTCACAATTCATCTAGAAATGCTTAATAAAAGTAGAAAAAAGTTTGTCTCCACATCTTTTAGTTCTACTGTTCCCAACCCACATAGACTTTCTGAAGGAGAGAAATGAATTTCCAAATTGTCACTTCGGCTCACTCATCGGTTGCCACTGTGTGTTTAGACAACACTTGTTAAAAAGTGATGGAGTTTGCTCTGCCACCTCATGCTTCTGTAACGAATATCTTACAGAGTATCGGTTGGGGTAGGATTTATCAATGCCCCTCCTCATTGCCCCACAGAGTGAGTTGAATAATTCTAATAATCAAAAGCACAGAGTCTGCATCTAGTTTGGAAATGAAACCATGGGTAATTTTCAAAAGTAGTGCCCTCGATTTTTGACGAACTGTCACAGAAACAGGAATTACCACAATTCAGAAATCACATCCACTAACCGACAGAGATCAGCATCTGTGGATGATTTCTTCTAACCTACTACCCTCAAATTTCTTCCCTGCCCCCCTAATAAAAACACACCCTTTTGCCTCATGCTTCCAATTTAGTGCAATCATGCCTCTTACTGGCCATTGCCTTGCAGGACAGCAGCTGTCAAATACACAGAGGCAAGGTATGGGGGTTTGAAACATAAAGCCTCATAATGTGAAAGACGTGCACATCTTATATCACGTCTAATATTAGACTCCAATGGGGCTGCTCAGCCTGCAGAAGCAAACACTCCTCACATCATAGACACTTGAAATAAAAGAGTGCTAAATGGCACTTTTCACTTTCCAGAGTCTTTAGACATAATGTCATTCAGGAAGAGAAACTGACCTCTTCCTTCCTCCCTTTACCCTCCCCACCAATGAAATGATTGTGAAAGAGAAGCTCCAATCCTTGGAAAATTTTAAGGAATTGTCTTTGAAGATGAGAGTTTTCCAAAGATTCCCAGAATCTTTGGAAGTTGGGGGAGATGCTGGAGAACAGGGACAGAATGTGCCATTTCCGGAGTTGAGACAGCTAATTCCAAGTATAACCTACATTTTTTTTCCAGTAACTCATTTAAGACCTACTTATTTACATCATTGTACTAATACCTCTGCCAGGCGGTAGAGGTAAAGGTAACAAGCCCTCTCTACTTGCTATTAGGGAATTCAAGCTCTCGAAGTGAGAAGGTAAATGACTATACAGTACTAAATGCTATGGCAAACGCATGGATAAAATGAAGGAAAACCAGAGGAGAGAAGGAGAGGTTGCCTCTGCCTGGGAAATTTAAGGACAGTTTCAGAGAGGTGATAACATATTAGCTTGATTTTGAAGGATGAATAAGAGATTTGTAGGTGGGTGTGGGGCTATGGGGCTGTGGGGTGGAAGGGCACTCCAAGATGTGACTGCAGTGTGGGCAATGACACATAGCCATGTACCAGCTGGCACAGCAAGTTGCTTGTTTGCCACAATGAGCCCAGTTCTGTAAAGTGAAACTATAAAAAAATGCAGCTTCTCTAACCTTTATGGCATATTGAGACAAATGTCACTTGGCACTTGCATCTTCTGGCTTTTTGTGGAGCTAATTAGTCCATCGAGTATGCCTGAAAACATGGACGGTGTTCAAGCATACCTGTTTGAAGCTGGTTACCAATTCTGTGCCTGCAATCAAGTCACTGATCACATTCTACCTCAGTTCCTTTAGCTTAAAATGAGAATGAAAATAGAACCTGCTAAGTGGGATTATTGTGATGATCAGAAGATACTACTGTTCAAAACTTAGCAGGTACAGTACCTAGCCCATAGGAAGTGCTCAGTATATATTAGTTATCATTAAGACCATCATTATTAAACATCCATTATTTATAGGCACTTTCCTGCACAGCTTGAGGGTAAAAATATAAAAGTCAAATATGATCCTATCCATGAGGATCTAGATGGTTTTGGTTGGGAAGACAAGGCATAAGTACCTGAATTAGTATAAGGGGAAAATTACATATATTAATTAGAATTATGTACTAATATATTTGTAATGACACAGAAAACCAAAAACTAGGATATTTTAAGGTATTAAAACATTAAATATTTTAAGGTGTTAAAATAATTGTGATAAAATGCATATTAAAATTTAAGAAATACATCTAAAAGAAGGATGAATAAGAAAATGAGCTGAATTCATCACAGGAACTTGGAACCTCAGTGGAGTTTTGAAAAATGGGCTAAGCAAGAGAATTTCGGGAGAAGAAGAGATCCAGAATACAGAATCTGTTGTCACTGGCAAGTCATCGAGGTGGAAATAAACATACCATTCTCCGCCTGTAATAATTATGTTTGCCTGCAGGAGCATGAGATTCATGTTGGGTGTGGGCTGGAAATAATTGGATGTGGTCAGCTTCTGGAGAACATGTTGACCTCTGGAGAAATTTAACTGGCTTTGGTACTAACAGATACAGGAAATCTTTAGTTAAATTTTGTCTTTTCATTTCCTATTTAATTGCAATGGCACAAACCTCTGAAAAAATTGACATATTAAATACTGTTTGTTGGGACAACTTCTTTCACCTGTCTTTAGCCCCTAATTAAGTCACCATTACATAAAATGAAGTAGAAAAAAATTGTTCGAGTTTCTACTCCAATTTTAGAGTATGCGATAAGCCTGGTCTGTTGGGCTTATGTTCACGTCATTGAAAATTTAGGGAGAATTAGAAATAAAAAGAACTTTTCTTCAGCTCTCAGTGTTCTTTCTTAATAAAACAAATGTTTCAGTGCTGGTAATGGAGAAAAAAAGCTCTGTGCAGGGAGTGCTGGAAAAGTTCAGAATCTTAATTCTTGCCCACTTAAAATTATACCCACCAAATATTTATTAATAAGAAATCAAGCTTCATCTTCTACTTAAGAAGTTGCATGATCAGCACTATTCTTCCCTCGACAAAAAGATCTGGCTGATTTATACTAAGTGGGGCATAGCCTTTGGGCAGTCTTCCTGGAAAGAGGGATGCATTTGAGTTGCTCCATTTATTCTTTTTGGACCGGCTCCCCTCACGATCATGGGCACACCTATCTGAGAATGCTGGTCTGAATTAAGGGCACAATTGATATCCATGGAACAAAGAGCATCATTTATCCTAGGCATCCCACATGTATCCTAGAAACTCTGAGCTCCACTAACTAAATGACGTTTTGCAAGGACAGAAAAACTTGGTACTCAAATTTAAACAGATTCAAATGTAATGAGACAAAGTTAGTGCCTATGATTTTGAGTCAGCTACAAGTGTTCTCCTTGCAAACTTGTGTTTGAATTAGTTTTCCATTCAGTAACAAATACTAATCGCAACTTTACACTCTCTGATTTAACCATCTTGAGAAGTTGATGTACTTAGATGCTTCCTATCACATTTTAAATGCTCTCTTAAATATTCAAATCATATAATTATGCTTAATTATGCAATACATTGTATTTGAATACACAATCATAATACAGTTTTGGCATCATTGTCATCTTACAGCATTTGCCTTATTATGCTGTGGCATTTTGAGTATTTCTGATCAAACAGTATAAATGGAACAGGTTTTGCATACTGAGCATCTTAAAACCCACTTTAAAGAGATTTACTATCAATGCACATTTTCTGTTCAGCTGGAAAAAATAAGAACTTTGTAGTGTATATTATGAAATGTTAAATATTAATACTATTTAAAGTTAATGGTATGCCAAAGAAAATGGCTAATAATACATTATACAATTAAATGTCTATCATATTAGCTCATCTATTAACAAAATAAAATAGATTCAAACAGAAGAGTTCTGATTTGTAGTTTTTTTAGCAAGAGTTGCCCATGTGTAAAAACTAAATTATTTATTCAATTTTTAAACTGCTGGATACATCAGTTTGCACTTATTTGCATATTTGAATGCTTTGTCATGTGTCCCTGATACAACAAAAACAGCAAACAGTTTTCTCTTATTGAATAAAAGCATCTTCTTCTGCACAGGGATACCACTAAAAATGACCAAAATTATCAACCAAAAAACTACCCCCCACCCTCTTTTTTTTAAATGTATAGAGCAGCATTGGTGCTTTCTAGATGGCCTAGAGTCATCAAAGATTTCAACATTACTCTCCCTGGCCCTTTGCTGGATTGTATTTGCTATCAGGTCTTGGCAAGATTTTCATCTACATAATTCCACATCATTATTCTGGCCCTCTCAATATTTACCTTTGCCTGTTGAAAGTTAAATCTCTCCTCTTTCATACTCCATGTTGTAATTTCCTATTAAATATCTTGGTACTTGAATGCCAACATGTGCTTAGCTTTAATGATAGTTTTTTTCTTTTCAATGTTGGTTGCCTAAAAGACCTTGAAAGCATGTGGTTTTTGCTCCTAAAACATTTCAAAGATTATGTATAAATGAAATACTCAGGACATATGAGGGTCCACACTTATACCTGAGCTAGCAAACCAACTTAACTTGGACATGATTACCCCTCTCCTAAACCAATCAATTGCTGCGAGGTTTATGTACATCAGCTCCCAAAGCAATTACTGAATATTTTTAAAAAGTTCCCAAAACTCTGCAAAATTAATTTATCTAAAGAGTTTTAAGCATGTTCAAAGACTGCTTGCAAGTAAGAGAATTGCCTGAGTGAGGTTTGACATCTTTTCTAATCTGTACAGTCTGGCATTTTTTTGTCTTAACTGTAAAAATTCACTTACTCGTTGTAGAGAGCATCTTATTTCTGAACATAGTGCACCAGGTTTCCTCTGGGGAGTATCCCCCTCCTTTTACTGCAGTTCCTGAATTCTGGATGGAAATCTCCCTCTACCTCCATGTAGGGGGCTTGTTACCTTGTTCTAAGCCAATCAGCCCATTCTATTTCCTTAGCCACAGTGATTGATTCAGGGATGAGTTAATGACACAATTTTGGTTAATAATAGTCAGATGCTTTGGGAAAGGAGCTTCCTGAGGGACTAGAGCAGGGATCATGTTGATCCAGAACTGCTGGCGGTCATTTTACAACCATGCAAAGCGTGAGTATGAAGCTAACGGGGAGGAGAGCAGAGCTGAGAGGCTGAGAGAGGTTAGGCCTCATGATGCTGTTTAAGCTTCAGAATTTAGTTATGCTTGAAGCTGCATCATTTCCTGATTTTTCCAGTTACATAAAGGAAAAAAAAATCCTTTGGTTTTTTTTGTCCCTTAAAATCAGAAGAGTCCTAACTGATTCACTTGTACGTTTTACTTTCTGCTTTGTTTCCCTAATGGTGCTGAGTTTTCCAGCTGCAGCATTCTCATATATTGAAAGATCAAATATGTAAAGAAATCAAAAGTCAACATTTCTTTACAGTCCCCAGTGAAGGGGATTACATTTTAGCTCGTATAAGGAATGGTATACGAGTGTATTCAAAGTCAACAGATGACTTAAATCAAATATTGAAATGTGGTGCAGATGGTAGGTTTCATCTATTTTTTCAGGGCCTAAGAATTTGTCTTAATGAAAATAAATCTCACCAACCTGAGCCCAAAGTAAGTGAAGGTAAAGTGGGAAGACTTTGCTTATACACTTCATTGTAGATGTTCTCTCTTTCAAGTGATTTGCTTTTATTTTCAAGTGATTTACAATTAGGAGGATTAGTTTTAGCTATAGTTTGATGACAGCTTTGTAGACAGAAAGATAGTCTATATGGTCATCAGCTAAAATCATTAATTGGGCTGGGACATTTCTTCAATGGAGGATTATTTTGGACTTCCTTTCATTCCAATAGAAATAACCTCAATATATGAACTAGAGTCAACCAAAATAGTCTAGTCATACTTTATATCAAGAAATAAATTTAGTCAGTGGGTGAAAAAGAGGTGGTAAAATTGTTAAGTAAAATGTGACTTTTTAATCTAACTCAACTCCCGTGGAGTTCTTTCTTCTTTATCATATAATCCTCCCTTCTTCTGATTCTTCCGATATTTCCTGTTCTTTGCTGTATTCCATTGAAGGTATGCTAGGTTATATGATGTCCTACCAGATTAAAAGATTTGTGTTCATGATTACATCGATAGAGTGTAAGCTTCAGATGTTATTTGTATAACTGTCAATTTTTTCTTAATCCAATATCTTAAACCAGAAACATAAAGTGCATGATGTGCATATTCAGGCACTTGGGTTTTTTTTCTTTTTTAATAATATCCATGCCATACATCATTAACGTGATCCATTATGGATGGATCACAGAACTCTTTCCCACTTATTTAGGACAATGCTTCAGTATCCTTCTTAACACAACCATCTGGTCAGTCACCAAGAAACAACTGTATTTAGTATAAGAGGTGAAATTATTTGTGTTTCCTGCCTCAGCCAATGAATTGATTTTCAAATTGTGGCATCTCAGGCACAGTGAAATGCTGGTGGGAAATTATTTTGTAAAGAATTCCCTTCAGTGGCACATAAGCATCCACCTACACTGCTGTCAAATCAGGTTAGTCCATGAGTATTTTAAACGTAGTTAAATAAGAGATAGAGATTTGGGTGTTAATGAACAGTGCTTTTTATAATATCATTTGAATATGGATATACTCAGTGACCTAAGTGAGTTTGTGTTCCACCTCCTCCGGTTTAGATTATTTATAAAATAATTCAGGGCACTTCTTTGTCAGAATAACACATTCCTTCCATCTAGAGAAGGCTAAATTGAGTATTCCACTCTCTGCCTTTTTCCTTCCCTTTTGCCCCCAGAATAAGACAATTCACATGGAAAGCAAAATACAGGCACTATTAGAACGGTATCATCTCTTATTTACTTCACAAAACAGAATACAATATGGGTTGCTGTGAAATACAAATGAACTGTAATCCTCATCAGGTTTGGAAATAATGGATTCAGGCTAACATTTCCAGAAGAAATACGAAGGCAGTATTCTAAATTTCCTATTCTTTCCCAGATGAGTTTGCACAAAATGTGTCGCTAAGAAGAGTAATGTGCCCATCACATAGTGAAATTTCCCACTTGCAAAATGAAAATGAAAAGTCTGCATTTTAGGATGGCGTGTTTAAACACGTGCACCATGCTGTCCTTACAGTAGGGAAAAGAAAGCTCCCCCTACTGGGGCATAAAAATGCCTCCTCTCTTTCCTGCACCCCATGGCTGTGTCATATGCAGGAAGGTGCAGAAACATATAGTCTTCCCATTATCCCTCACAGAACCCTGGTTCTCTCATCAAAACATTACATTTTCCTCATTTTAGTTAATTAAAGGACAGCTGGACGTTTCATTATTGCACCAGTCTCAGCTCTGTCTAGTTGAAATGGGGCATATAGAGGTCTTGGTCCCAAAGACATTTTCACCAGAGATAAACAGTTTTAAAATCCATGCCTCCAATGGAGAAATTTGAAAAAGTAGTAAAAGTAATCTTTAAAGTATACACGTGTGTGTCTGTGCACAGTTTTTACAACACACAAGTACTTACACATATAGGGAGAGTGGAACTCAGCAAGTAAGAATTTTCACTAGAGAAATATATATACATGTCAGAATGAAGAAATAGAGTTATGTGATTTGCGAGCTGGTATTAGTGATTGGATATTAGCATGTACTGGAAAATCTCTAGACATGTGAAACTCAATATGTATATCTACTTTACTCTGTAAGCATAAAAAACTAATGTAAATGTGAGAAGTTTAGAGATTTAGAGGCATAGCCAAACTAAAGATAAAAATAATTGTTCCCATGACAATACGTAAGGTAACACATTTTATCAAGAGGGCAAAGAGGTTTTCACTGCAAAGGATTCTAATGAAAATTTTCCTCAAAAGACATTTCTAAGCTTTTATATTTGAAGTGTTTGCTGTCTACAGGAAAAAAATAAATCTATAGTTAACCAAACCTAAAGATATTTCTACTAATTCTAGCTAATGGGGGCATGGCCGAGGGGATATTTAGCATGTTACCTATATTTTTTCATGCTTTTACTGCCACTGGCATGAGACACTTTGGGGACACTCTCTGCTCGTCATAACCAAGTAGGCAGCCTTTATCAATAGAGAGGATTCGAACAACTGTTGCCTTCAAAATAGGTTTAATTAACAGTTCACCATTTTCAAGAAGAAGCTCATATTTTCATCTTTTTTATTATTATTTTTTAATTTTATTATTATTATACTTTAAGTTTTAGGCTCTTTTTTCTTCTGAAATAAATCCCAAAGACTGTGGCTCCTTGAGAATCAGCCAATAAACAAGGCACTCTAACATTCTCTACCCATTGGACTGAGCAAATGACCTGCTTCCAAAGTAGCTTTAGGCTCTTTCTACAATAAGGAAGGTCTTTGGGCTTTGTATATTGGAAACTTGGGCAGTCAAGGTTGCCACCTCTTAGAAATCTGAGGCATTACACTCATGTTGTTTTGCAAACCACACTGATTAGGTTTTTGACGAGATGATTCCAAACTCTAAGGGATGTGTGTGAGTGAGTGTCAGTGTGGCTGCAGAGGTAGAGATCAATCATAGATGTTCTTTGCCCCTTCTCTTGTCTCCTTTAATAGGTTCAGGTACCACTATTTTCAGATACAGGTGATTTCGTTTGGCCACAGTCTAGAAACCATCCTTGGTTAGAACCTCCACTGATAATGCACATTTTCAAGAAAGTAATACAAATAGTCACAGACTAAAAATAATTCAGATTTTTTTCTCCTCTCAATCTTGATTTTATTAGACATAAAATATAAGTGAGGCAACCTTTTCTAGAAATGGACCAAATATGAACCTGAACAAACATGGATTGGGGAAATATATACATCAAAGATTTGTCACTCGTTTCCAACAACTAGAACTGGGTTACCTCTTGTAAAGGAAGAGTGCACCTCCAAACCCACTATACTAGGTATGTTGGATCCCATAAAATTTCCAATTACTGCCTCAGAATTTATTGTGCACATATGGAAAATAATACTTGTAAAACAGAGAGGGGTTTGTGCCTTGTGCTGTCAATACTGTGAAGGATGGGGTGATTATAAAGCAAATTAACAATACTTTTAAATGTGCATTCACTTATCTTTCCAATTAAATCCTTGTTAAACAACTGCACAGACAGTAATGGCGCTTCTGCAAAGCACTGATCAAGACAGTTTTATTGTAATTTTTACTCTGTAACAATTAATCAAGTAGGCATTTTCTTTATTATTAAATTATTTAGTTAATAAATATTCTGAATTGGCTAACATATTTGTAGTTTACATGTTATTTTTGATTTTCCTAGAGTGGAACATATTTGGGAGTATTTTCATTTTCTAGCAGAGGGACCATTAATGGATGTGATTTTATAAATTTCTTTTCTCTAGAAGAACAAGAGAAGTCCTTGAAACTTTAAGCCCTTTAAAAACCTTATTTCAACCATTTTATTTTGTAAGGGATGCAAAACACATTGCTTTTAGCAGATAAGAAATGTGAAGTTTTGCTTTAAGGCATCTTTCTGTTGGAGTAAGCATTAAAATTAGCATTTTAAAAGTTCATTAATACCAGTTACAGACTTTTGAGTCATGAAGCTGCACTGTAGTTAGCATTTCCATTTCTTATCCCAGTAAAATGAAAAGTACCTGAATATTGTTTCTTCTATAAACACACAAGATGGAATAAATGAAGAAACAGATATAAAGGTATCTAGAGCTATTTTTTTAATTTATGAATTTCCATTTTTGTAATCTAGAGATTTGAATTTATTTAGCTAGTATCTTTTACCACTTCTAAAGTGCTTTGCATGGTTCTCAATGTGGCCCTTTGTGTTTTGGTTGTATGTTTTATCTTTCAAAATTTTTATTTAGGAGGGATTCCTACATAACTAGATTAGTAGTGAGAGTAGTGGTCTCAGAAATCACACGTGGATTTAGGATTCAGGATGGCTATATTAATTCAGAAGTAAAAACACACATATGACAGAGACAAGAGTTTCATGAGTCAGAAAAAGAAAATTCCAGGTAAGCCTGGCTTTATAGCTGTCTAAGAGGTGTGATTTGAGGTGAGTCAACATTACTGTTGAAAATACCTTATGTAGAGACTGGAAATCCTCACTATTTACCTGATTATATGAGGTCTCTTACCATATATTCCCAGGAGTAGCAGGAAGCATGACCTACAGTGCTCAGATGAACACATGATCACCTTAGAAAGTCTGAGTGGACTCTTGAGAGATGGGGATGATAACGCTGAGAACAGGGCAAGGGTAAGGGAGAGGGAGAGAGGAATGGGGAAGATGGCTGTGTGCATGGAGTATGACTATGGAGAAAGTGGGCTCAGTAAGACTCAGTGTCTTACAGGTGTCAGGGGTGAGGACAGGGGTGAAATGAAGGCTCCAAAGGCACACACAGGTGGGTGATGGTTTTAAGCCAGGTAGATCTTTGTGAGGTAGAAGTGTAATGCTGAGTATTTTGGCACCCAGAAATAAGAGGATCTGGCAGGCACAGCTTTGCTGAAAGCCTACAATGCAGATGGCACATGATGGGCATAGGGAGGAATCCAGAGGAAACTGAAAAATAGCTCAGTCTCCAGCATCTAACAGTCATGAAAGGGAGAGAAGTGGCATATGAAATAGACTAAAACCAGTACTGAAACACAGGGACAACATGCTATGGGAACACAGTGGAAGAAGCAGCTAATTCCTGTTGAGATTTATGCCAAGAATCATGAGATCTGTGTCAAGGAGGTGAGCTCATCCATCAGCAAAACCAATGATGATGTGCATCTTGCTCTGAAAGACTGTTCTGCTGGGACCTATCAAATAATAATACGCATACATACTCCAGCCCCCCAGGACTGATGGGATATTGAATTCCAACATCCTAAGAAGATAATGGTGAGTGAGCCCCTTATGGCTTCCAGACATGAAAGTCATAGACTAACAAGAAGGGGGAGTGGGGTACTTGCTCAGGAAAAATGTAGCCAGAGAGTGAGGAGACCACAAAAAGACAAACAATCTGGAGAAGTATAAAGGATGAGGAGATGGTGAAACAGCAAGAAAGGCAGATGCCACCAATACCTGCTGCTATTTAAGGGGAATTATTCCATGGGCTTTATAGAATCCCATGGATGTTAGGAGACCGTGGCTGGGCTTTCATGCCACCTTCTCTCTAAATTACCAGGAAACACATAATGCCTTCTCAAAATCTCAGCTGAATGAATAAATGCAACTCTTAGCAACTCATTTAAACTCATAGGGACTTTAGTTCATCTATAAAGTGGGTAGCTTTCTTACAAAGATCTAGTGAAACAGCATTTCAAGTGCTTTAGAGCAGTGGTCCCCAACCATTTTGGCACCAGGGACCAGTTTCGTGGAAGACGATTTTTTCACAGATTGTAAGGGGAAGAGTATGGTTTCAGGATGATTCAAGCACA